>NC_056735.1:1979846976-1980121976 GCF_019279795.1 Protopterus annectens | reverse complement strand
GCATGTAGCAAACTGCTTGCAATTTTTCTCTGGTACAGTGCACATACATATAAGCCACCTGCCTACTACTAGCTTTCTTTAGCTGTTTTTTGTTCAGTGTTGTCATCCCTACTTCATTAGTTTTTATGTGCATGATTTTGACATTAGGAATTTCATAACGTTCAAGTCTGAGATGCAAATATATAATATACTCTGGCTATTTGTAATATGATTAGTTCATGTTAAATATATGCACAGCAATATAATAACAACAAAAGTTGTGTAAGCATGTCAACATTTGCATATATGTTATTAATTAACTCTTGCTTCAACTTGCTTCTTCTGAAGTTGATAGCCATTGTTGCTTCCCAAAAAAATGTTTAAATTAGCATGGATAGGTGAAGTCCTGAAAATGGCCAGGGATCAATTACTGACTGACTTAGATGCTGGACATGCCTGTAAGAGTGTGTGGGAATGAGCAACTAGTGCCAGCTCACCAGCTCTATGGGAAGGATGCAGTCAGTGCCAGCTCACCTGCTCTATGGGAAGAATGCAGTCAGTGTCAGCTCACCTGTTATATGGGAAGGATGCAGTCAGTGCCAGCTCACTAATCCTATGTGAAGAAGGCAGACAGTGCCAGGTCACTAGTCATGTAGGAAGGAGACAACTACTGCCAGTGCACCAGTGTGTAGGAGGGAGGCAGTTAGAGTCAGCTCACCAGTGCTGTAAGATGGAGGCAGCAAGTGTCAGCTCACCAAGGCTGTGAAAGGGAGGCAGATAGTGTTAGCTCACTAGGGCTGTGAGAGGGAGGCAGAAAGTGTCAATTCACAAGTCACGTGGGAAGAAGTTAGCCAATGCCTATCCACTAATCCTGTGAATGGAAGCAGTCAATGCCAGCTCACCAATTCTGTGGGAAGAAGGCAGCCAGCATGCAAATCCTGTAGATGGAAAACAGCCAATGCTAGCTCACTAATGTTGTGGGAATGAAGCAGCCAGTACCAGCTCACCAGTACCAAGATACCAAGAGTTCAGTTTCTTTGGAATCCCTAAGATCCACAAACTATTGACAATCTTCCCATGCTGCCAATTATGAATGGGAGGGACTCCATAACATCAGCATGTGCCAAATACTTAGAGTATGAACTTAAAAACGTGTTAGAACATGAGAGACAGATTTGTAGAGACTCATGGTCCTTTCTAGAATTCATGAATGGACTTGAATATAACCAGAAAGACATAATGGTAACTATTGATGTGTGCGATTTGTACACAGTTATTCCTCAACCAATAGGACTAGAATAGGTAAATGAGATGTTACTAGAACAGGGAATTTCACCATGAGAAAAATCAACCTTATTATGGAATTGTTAAAGTTAGTTCTCAGTAATAATTTTGTTTCTTTCCACCATAATAAGTATTATCTCCAGAAAGGAGGGATTGCCATGGGGTCCCCTTGTGGGGGAGCATATGCAAACATCGTCATGGCCCATTGGGAGATGCATTATATTTTCAATACCAAGTTTAATAATTACATTAGAACATATTATAGGTTCCAGTATGACATCAGTTTGATAGGGAAAGGTTCAGAAGAGTCCCTCGAAGAATTTTTAAGATATATTAACAGCACGACTATTTTTTTGCGATTTACTTGGAATATCAACCTAAATTACATGGACTATTTAGATGTCCATTTAGTCAAAGATGAGGTTAATGAGAGATATATAGTCACAATACATAGAAAGGAAACATATTCCAGCTGTTTCCTACATTACAGCAGCTCATCCCCGGAACATCAAAAGAGATCTGTCATTAAAGGACAGTTGGTGAGAGCTGCTCATATGGTGACCAGGCCAGAAGATTTTATAGAGGAATGTGGCACCTTACACTCAATGTTTTTGAAGAGAGCGTATCCAAGCAATTTAATTGATGAGCTAGTGCAGAAGGTAATGAAGAAAAGAAAAAGAGGCTACTTTAGACCCATCTTTAATACTAGGAACAGGATGGGTAGAATTAGTAGCCAGGATACCAACATGAATGTGAATATGTCCTTAGGGGATGATTTCCCCATTTTTGAATGTCAGCCAGCACAGGAGTTGCACCTAGCTAATAGTCAGGATTTTTCTAAAGCCCTGATTATCACTTACAGTGAAGATTGTAGAAGTTTGAAATGGATATTTGAGAAAAACTGGTCCATTTTGTCAGAAGACCCTTGTGTTAGAAGCTATGTAGGTGAAAGACCTACTATAGTGTACCAGAAGGGAATGACCTTCAAAGACTTATTAAAGTATACCAGGCAAGGAAACTTCAATGGCATGCATGGTATGACTAAATGTGGAGCATGCACTTGGTGCCACAAAATAAAGATAGGAGACAAGTTTACTGTAAGAAATAAAACATATCAAATGAAAGGGAAATATAATTGTAAATCAAAAGCAGTGGTATATATTGCTATTTGTGATGTATGCTCAGTATTCTACACTGGCAAAATAGAAAGGCAGTTTTGCCAGAGAATTTATGAGCATTAATATGCTATTAGAAAGAACAATTTAAATAATGCTTTGGCTAAACATATTAGTGACCAAGTAGGACATCATTTCAAGATCATGGTCATTGATCAAGTTTATAGTAATGATAAGAAGGTATGGGGTGTTTACTTAGAGTTAAAAGAGTTGAAATGGCAAGTGTGTCTGCAAGCTGACAGCTGGCCAGGTATCAATGATCATAGCTCAATTACCCCAGTTCTAAAGTTAAAGGCATTGGACAGGAAGAAAATAGTTTAAAGCCAATAAATTTGGCTTATTTTTTAACACAATGCTGTATAAAGTGCTATGTCTTTGAAAAACAGTAATAACATTACCATATGTAATAATGACACTGTCCCCCAGATTTACTAATCTGCCGTGCATGACTAAACTAGTCCTGCACGTAAGTGGCAGTCTAAGATGAGGATGGCATCGCAGAAGAAAGTTTAAATAAATGAGCGAAACTGCTCATAGTTGTCTGCATAGCCCCACCAACAGTCCCCATGTGTTCAACAGCAACAGCACATTGAAATAAAATGAAGAAACCCTTGTATTTATTTATTTTTTAAAACCCCGAGTACAGCTAACTGTAGGTGCATGAGTTTGCCCATCGCATAGCTACGGTTAAAGCAACTTAAAAAGCTGAAGAGGATAACAAGGAATATATATGCAAATGAAGCAGCACAGCAATAGTGCAGTGGTTAGAGCATCTGCCTAACGAACAGGCATTCCCGGTTCGAGTCTCACTGCAGCACATATCATTTTCCATGTGAAAACTGTATATGAACATATATTTACATCTTTTTGCCGTATAACCTACATAATAACATTTAAATGTAAACTGGAGTACTGCATGAAATGCACATGTGAAGTGTCAGTGTCATAATGAATAAGGCACTAGTAAGCAAGTTTAAGCACAAATAAGCAGTAGTAAACATGTCTAAGTATGTTTGCGTGGGGGTAAGCATTGCCTATACAGATTAAGCAAAGTAGAAGCTAACTGAGTATAAGAAACTGTAACCGGAGGTTAGCATTACTTACCGTAGCGCAAACCCACGCATACCCACTTACAACTGCTTTAAAGTGCCTTAATCACTCTGGATCCAATGGTTCATGTTCTGCTCAGCAAAAAAATAAACTGCCTCTGCAAGGTTCAAACTCAGGACACTGTAAACTATAGTCACAGTAGTTAACCATTAAGCCATCATAGCAATAGATATGCATGAGGTATCAGCAAACTAATTCTCACCATAGGAAAATCAAAACAAACATGTGAACTGAATCTATGTACAGTGTGAAGTGGTATTACCTGATACATAACATAAATATGTGAACTGGAGTACTGCAGTAAGGCCAGATGTGAGGTGTTATTGCAATAAAGTGTTGAAGTTCCCAGGACCATATACAGCGTACGTACAAATGAATCAAGGATACAAGACACATATATAACATGAAATGAAGAAGACATCAATGCCAAAAGGCAAATATCATGCAAATCGAATATTAAGCACCGCTAAGCATTGCACAGCACTGCTACCCAGATGCAAATGCATGTTCGTCCCTAGCTAAAAAGAGACCTCAGGGTAACATACCATGCCTTACAGGTAAGCAAAGAAGGATATGTATGTTCACACACTGAATGTGTGGGAACCCTGAAGATCCATGGGGTGAGACAACTGACATGATGGGTCCCAAGAAGTGGAGAGTGGGCAATGTGTAGTGGTGTGGTGAGATCTGGATGGAACCTGTAGGAAGGATGATTGATGTGGAGTAGGGAGGGGTTGGAGGGAATGATGGGTAAAACATTATGGGCCGAGGCATGCCGGGGTTGGACGGACCTGTTCTAATTGGACCGCCCCATGGATGTAAGTGAGAAAGGAGGGGGGAACAGGAAGGTAACTGAGACATACCATTTCCCATGGCAAAGCACATTATGAGTAATAGGTATGTTGCATAACCCATGGACTAACATATATATATATATATATATATATATATATATATATATATATATATATAAAAACTGGAGTACTGCTGCCACGACACGAAAGAACACACACACACACACGTACACACACACACACACACACATATATATATATATATATATATATATATATATATATATATATATATACATATATGACCTAAAGTACTGCAGGAAATGCACATGTGAGGGGTCAGTATCATTATGCATAAAGCAGTAGTTAGGTTAAGCAGCAAGAAGCAGTAGTAAGCATATGTCAGCACTAGTAAGCGAGTTTAACTCCGTGTGCATGGGTTTGCATGTAGGCAAGCACTGCTAATTTCCAGTTACAGTCTCCTACACCCAGTAAGCCTCTAAACTGCTTAACCTGTGTAGGCAGTGCATACCCCCATGCAAACCCACTTACAACTGCTCAAAAGTACCTTAATCACACTGTATCCAATGGCCCTTGTTCTGCCTAGCAAAAAAATAAACTGCCTATGCAAGGCTCAAACTCAGGATCCTGCACACTGTAGTCACAGTAGTTAACCACCAGGCCATCATAGCAACAGATATGAATGAGGTATCAGTAAACTAATCCTCACCACAGGAAAATCAAACCAAACGTATACTGATCTATGTACAGTGTGATGTTGGAAAACCTGCCACAGAACGTAAATATGTGAACTGAAGTACTGCAGTAAGCATACATTTGAGGTGTTATTGTAATAAAGTGTTAGAAGCCCCCAGGCCTCCATACACTGTATGTACACATGAATCATGGATACCAGACACATATTTAACCTGTAATGAAGAATACATTATTGCCAAATGGCGTATATAGTGCTAATTAACTATTAAGCAATGCTAACCGCAGCACAGCTCAAGTTAGTAAGTGTAAGCAATGTGTAGGGGAGCTAATTCAATCTACCTAGTGGTATACCTCTTTAAGCAGTGCCAACCTCATGTAAGCAGGTCTGCCCATAGCTTAGCCTTTTCAAAACTGGCCAATCATGGGGAAGTGTGGGAAAATGGCTGTATTTAAACCACACAGGCGGGAATACTACCCATAACTGGTTGTAGCTTCCTGCTGCAGGCAGAATAGCTGGTGTGGGTGAAGGCACTTGATTTACAGCGCAGCGCTGGGGCATCCAAGAGTCAAAAATCATGGTATGGCTCCTGGTAAAACACCATGATCAGAGACTACTGCAGGGCCAGTACCAGGGCTCGCAGTATAAAATGGAGGCCTGGGACAGTCTCGCCCGTGACATTACCAGTGCCACAGGTATCTCCCGGACTGGAGACCCCTGTCAGGCACCACCATGCTGACCTGAAGTGGCGGAGGGGGATGTACTGGAACAGTGGATCCAGGAGTCTCAGTAGATGCTCAATGCCCCAGGACTGAGTAAGTACTCATTCTACTAAGTAGTAAATAATTGCCTAGCTTGTGTATACTATGGATAGGTATAGTTAAATATCACTGCATTTTTATGACAGCTGCAGATGAGCGAGCTGTGAACCAGCAAGCCCATGATGCTAGGCTGCAAAGACTGCATCGTGAGGCAGGTAAGTAATCAGTCTGCATGCACTGTCATGACAAATAAATATAAGAGCCTTAGAAAGTGTTGTACCAGTAGAAATAAATGTGTAATTGTCTGTGAATAAAGGTATAACCCCTGCAGTGCTTCTGTTTACTCTTCTCTCATATGTTGGTGATCTGTTCCATACTATAAATAGTACTATTGTATCTTAAGCAGTGTCACCCACACCGTGGTATGCAGATAAAATGGGCATGAAGTCCTGCATAACAATGTTGGAAGTGCTAAGAGGCCAGTTATAGTGTACAAGTTAGGGAGACTTAGAAAACAGTTGAAAGCTTTACATCAATTCCCTGATAGCACAGTGTACTGTGATATTAGCTATAATATTTTGTCACACAGAGCAGGGGTTTGAATCCTGGGAGTGCTACTAAATTGTATGCATAATCATACCCCACAACTGTACAGATTTTGATACAGTGTTCAGACAGAAAGCTGTATGCAGACTTACACCCAACAGTACAGAATTTGCTAGAATGTTCAAATTGTAAGTTGTATGCATATTCATACCCCACAACTGTTCCAATCTGTCCAGCATGTCCAGATAAATGGCCCATATCACCAGCTTGGTACCCTGTTCCTTTGAAAAACAGTATGATGTTCCAAGAATTGTAGGCAGCTGTCAATAACGTATAACTGTTATTCAAACGTGTACATTGTCAGAGAATGTATATGGAAACAAACCTGTCATTCTAGCACTTCACCCAAAGTGTATGACAGCAAATCTCAACATATGTTGCATTAACACCTGCAGCCTGTCATGCCTGTATGTAAGACACAGGTCACGTATATAATAATTTATAAACATACCAGTGTACAATATAAGGCCATTGTGTAATGTAATAATACATGTAAGGGAAAGACCACTGCAGTGACTAAGAATGTTGTGAAAAGTACAAGGATATATTAGTTGTTAATTGAACTCTGTCTCTAACCCCTACCATATGTGCATAATAACCCAATGACTCTTCTCAACTGGTATGTGTACACTCCAAACTTTTGTTGGGACATATGTCCTAACGGTTTATAAATATTCATATTTGTTTCTATGCATGTGCCATGTGAAAATACACCCATATTGGTGGCCTGTTGCCATTAATGAAACCTGCATGCTCCTGTAATGGCCACTGTTGTTCCATATATGCATGCGTTCTGCTTGTTCTGCAACTGTGTTAAATCTGGTGTGTTGGGTTAATGGGAATATCTAAGCATGCTGTTATAACTAATACTGAATGCTGTTGACTGTTACTAACCCACATCTGTCATAAACCTGTGACAACACAGCTCATATGGGAAGGCCGGTCACAGCGGACCCACCTGTCCCACCTCAGTTGTCCATGGCACCAGACACCAGCACATCTGAGGCCCATCCTGGAACGTCCTCCTCCGTGGGCCCTGCACCACCTTTGGGTGGAACCGCTGCAGGGGATGAGGCTCGCCCCCCCTCAGAGTGGGCACGGAGGGAAACCTATCATCCATCAACAGGTCTGGGCCGTGGTGGGTAAGGAGCTCAATCTGGAGTATCGAGAGCGGCTATGCCAGCTTGAGGGCCAAGTGGTGCTATTAGAGGGTGAGCCTGCCCCTTCTACACAGCTCCCAGCAAAGCCACCTTCAGGGCCGTGAAGGTGCATTGGTGACTGCCCATGGGCGGAGACCTCAGTCCCACTGTTTCCAATTGGGGGCACATGGGCTTGTGACTTCCAAACACCCTTCCCTGTCCAAGGTGTTTACCCCCTACATGTGTCATATACCTGCCTTGTATGCATCTTGTGTGTCTTGTTTGTTAACCTACACAACCTACCTCCCCAAATATACCTACTACCCCTCCCCAACATCCCACTCTCACCTGAAAAAAAAGTGCAATCTGTTCCCACAAAAAAATCTTGCCCCATATATAGCTGTCCATTTCGCACACATGTCAGCTGGACACGTAATCTGGTCTAATTGGCATCACAATGAATATATGTTGTCCTCAATCTTCTCCCAGGGATTTGACTGTCCAAATGTACCTGCAAATATAGTGTATATCCACAGCTGTTGCTGTAGAAGAAATGGGCAGATATAAACCTTTCCTAAACCCTTCCTGCACATGGTTAGCTATTTTCCCTACTGCCTTTCCCTCTTTGTACCCCATTTTTCACCACTGTCCTATCAACCCCTTTTCTTTTCTTTTAAAGGAATTAGTGCAGGGGTAAGCAGCAATAAGCACTGTTAAGTGGGTTTGCGCAGGGGTAAGCTATGCCTACACAGGTTGAGAGATTTGAAGCTAACTGACTATAAGAAACCATAAGTGGAGGTTGGCAGTGCTTACCATCGCGCAAATGCATGCAAACCCACTTACAACTGCTTAAAAGTGCCTTAATCACTCAGTAGCCAACGTCCCTTGTTCTGCCCAGCAACAAAACAAACTGCCTCCCCAAAGCTCGAACCCAGGACCCTGCACTCCATACACAAAGTGATTTACCACTAAACCATGGCAGCTATACATAACCTGAAGTGTTCACGAACATATCATGCAGCTCAATCAGTCAACAGTACAGGAAATGGATTATTATCACACCACATAACCTGTTAATGCAAGAAGTCTGGACAAAGTATGCCACGCTGTGGGTACAAATAGGGATATATGTCAACTAATGCTCTGATACACTTAAAATGTTGCTGGTTACACAGTATATGCATTTGAACACATATGTAAAAGGAGATGAAGTCTGAAACACAAAAGTGTTGCCATTAGTTACTGACGTCAATGCTGTGATCATCCATGACAATTGCCAAGTGAAGGAAGCACAGGCCAAAATATGAGCCGAACACGCACGGACATATGGACAGATATATATCTGTAAATGTAGACAGATAGACAGCTATATATATATATATATATATATATATATATATATATATATATATTACTGTATGACTCACAAATAATCATTTAACATCAATTGTATATAGATACATACATATGTTCATATGTATGTATATATATATATATATATATATATATATATATATATATATATATATATTCCGTTCAGAAGCTCGAAATACTGAAATCTCGAATTTCAGTATTTCGAGCCCAAGAAGCAGAATCCATATAATAGCGAAAGTTTAGAAGCACGAAATTCAAAACCTCGAATACCGGAGGTTATTCTTGAATTTTGCACTTAGTATTTCGAGCTTCTGAAGTGAATCCATATAGATGTATATATCTATAGATACATTTATATAGATATAGCCATATGAGATATATATATAGGTACATACACATGTATACACACAAAAAGTATCAGTAGCCATACATATGTAGACGTAGTGTGGAAGTACTGGGTGCAAAGTATATCCCTCAGCCACAAGCCCTTCAAATGGCACCTGTAAAATGTGTAGCATGGCAACCATTCCCACAAATGAGAATACTGACATTGAACATATACCCACCCACAATTCAAAGGAAATGACACGACATACAGGTATACATACACAGATAACCTTTATTCATATACTATACAATAGTGTATGCCAGTACTGACACCAGATAAGGTTTGAAATATGTAATCAGTCATGAATGCAAGGCCCACACAAAACAGTAGATGTAAGCAATGTGTGTGTGTGTGTGTGTGTACATATATATATATATATATATACACATATATATATATATATATATATATATATATATATATATATATATATACACACACACATATATATATATATATATATATATATATATATATATATATATACACCATACTATGCTGTCCAGGCCAAGGCCTTCAATTAGTACAACAGTAGAAACAGGATTTGCCTTCAGGATATGTAACAATCAACAATTACAGATGTAGTTCAGCAGCCTCCAATTATACCCTGTAGTTAAGCCCTAGGGTGAAAAGTAGCACTTGTGTTAATGTCACAGTATTTTGTACATAACATTGATTAATCTAACATCTCACTATCACACTGAATGACCCTTGTCTTAACAGTTATATCCCTGAAAAGCTGCCATAGCCTAAGTTAATGGCATAGAACCCCCCCCCCATAAAAGGCTGTACAAGGGCAAGGAACACTGTGTACCACACACTTACCACTAGAATGTACAATGGCACATATGTGTTCTCCAGCTGTTGCCCCCATATATATTGGACTTGGCCCAAAAGTTGGTGTGGGAGTCCATGACATGACTGGGATGATAGCAGTAATGCTAGCGGTAAATAATGATAGGCCATTACCTAGCAACCCTTCCTGTATCACAGCAGGATAAAGACTGGCATATATGTGGAGGACAGAGGCAGGAAAATAGGGCCATAGGGCCATAGGGCCATATTTGCATTATTGCTGTTAGACACCCTGGAAATTGCTGGTGTTACAGTATTCACTGCAGCATACCCTTATGCAGGGATAAGACATTGAAATACAAATGGATGTAGCCATGTACTGATAGCACTCAACAGACAGAATGCCACAGGTATATCTGGGACAATACCTATGTGGTATATATATATATATATGTCAATACATGTCCCCTGCCATGACATGTGTAAGCGAACATCACACATCAATACACAACATACCTACACACCAGTACATGGCTGCAAGATGGAGTGTGGAGTGTGGTGTGTAACCCATGTTGGGAACACATCACAATTGTATGAGACAGTGGGATATATATGTTGGTGAAGGGTATTAGGCACATATTGGTATGTAGGTCTGGTTGGGTGAAAAACAAGACAGCATACAGGGCTGGTATATGACACATGTGGTGGTTAAACACTGTGGATGAGTAGTTATGTTTGGAATGTGGAGGCCGTTGAGCCCCTACTTGGTAAGAAAGGGAACATGGTGTCCACCCATGGACAGTCATGACAACATCTACATGGACATAAAGGTGCCTGGGCTGTGCACTGGGCAGGAGGGACATGCATGTTGAACCTTGTGTATGTGTACTGCATGCCTCCAGGTGATGCAGCACATACTCCATGTCTCTGTGGAGCTCCCTATGCACAAGACCCTCAACCTAACTGGGTGACAGACACATGTCTGTGTGTGCTCCATGGGGGGGACACCATCCCCTGAGGTGGTTCCATATGAAGGTAGTGATGGAACAGTAGATAATGAGGTTCCATGGTGGGTCACGGATGTGATATGGACTGGTAACATGTGCTTATTAGGTTGGAGTGGTGTTTCTGTTGGCATAAAACCCCTACACATACTGGTGTATAACTGTCATGGAACATATGTGGGCTGTAATAGTCCACACAATCCCAGAACATGTCCACCACCATGCATAGATATCCCCAATATCACAGAATGGCAGATGTGTAGCAATCACATAGCAGGCCTACCACATGCATATGTGGAAACATAGTGGCAGTGATAATGGCATGCAGGTGAAATACCCTGTAACAGCCCAGCAACACTAGTGTCCCCACAGGGACCATGTCTATAAACACATAGCAGAAAGTGTTGTACAATACAATATATGACCCAATGGTACACATACCAGACACATACCACTAGCGTAGTGTGAACATTATGTTGGAGCTGATATGGTGGCGGGAGACTGATATGTGTATTGTATTATGGTAAAATTGACATATGAGTTGCTCAGACATTTCCATCATTATGTCTTTCAGGGAGTATGGCACACCCGAAGAATCTCACCTACAGTGCTGCTGAGGAGGAGATTATAATTACCAGCATCATCCACAACTACCAGCTGTTGTTCTCACGGACAAGCCAGGACTAGCAGGAGAAAACAGCCATGTGGAATGATGTGGTCCGCAGGGTGAATGTGGTGGAGATGCACATCTTGTACATATGAGCAGGTCCGCCACCATTGTAGTGACCTGCTCCGCCAAGTATGTCGCCGTGCCACTGCCATGCGGGGTGACCACCTAGCAACAGGGGGGCCATAACATCCACCCCGCCCTCACCAGAGTGGAGGAGCTGCTCATGAGCCTGGTAGCATCTGCCCGCCTGCAAAAGCTACAGACTTATACAGTCATGGAGGTGGGTGCTACACACACACACACACACACACACACACACACACACACACACACACACACACACACACACACACACACACACACACACACCAGACATGGAGCATGCAGGTAAGGTTCCAGGGCATATCAGTAGACTACTGTATTGTATGCATCTGTGCAGGTAGATCATGCATATGTGAGACGTGGTGTCTGTTGCTGTGTAGTACCAATTAGCAGTAATGCATAATCTGTAGTACTGTTGACTTCAGCTGTTGTTGTACTGTAATATTGCAGCCACCCTGTAGCAATGCCACAGCTGTGGCCACTGACATCAACTCTACCCCATCTCAATGTAAGTACCTCTGGGATACCAGCAAGGCAGTGGCTGGATGCTGGTCATTATGGTTTAAGGTTATGCTTGGCAATTCACTGTGCATGTCATAGCTAAGGTGTAGGCCATGTACACATCTAACACACCTATCCATAATGCATGCTGTACTTGTGCACTGAAAGAGCACACCCTTTACTAATGGGATTACCAGCCTCAAACACATGCAATAAACAGTCTATCTCACACAACTGTGGCTAAACTCCAGTGCACATTGCCCAGGCACAGCTGACATCTGCCCAACATACACAGCTATGTCATACACAAAGCAGTTGAACATGCTACATATAAAGCCACCCCATTCCCTCTGCTAACACATGCTCCAGGGTCCTAAACCTCATCAACACATTACACAGAACATATTGGAGGGATAGGGCCCTGTCCTGGGGAATCCCCACACTCTAGAATGGACTAGCCATACATGTCAGGCAATGCTACTCAATGGCCCTCTTTACAGAAACACTTGGCAATTGGATAGGAAATGGGGAATTCACCCTGGGTAGTATGTCTATGCCACAGCCTGACAGGGGCACAGGGGAATAACATTAGTGGGTGGTGCATGGCCGGGAACCCCTGTGGCTAGGCTTATGGCCCCAGGACCAATAGACTAGTACTCACCTATGAACCTATGTGTACCACAGGCAACATCAGCCAGGGCTCAAGTCATGGTCAATAATGGTCTCTACACTCACCATAGGTGCAGTACATTGTGTCTGTGGTTGGTCTAATGGTAGTCTATCACTCATACATGCACCACTGATGATGACAACTGTGAATACACATCAAGCATTCACTAAACACGTGTCCACATGTGATCCAGAAACACAAAGAGGCTGTGAGCAGCAGCGGAAACACACCTGACACACAGATACACATCCTGCAATTGTGTGTACACCTGTGAGGTATGGTGCACAGTACATGCCAGGGTGCTGAACAGATGCACAGCAATGCTGTGGGCATGGGTGCAGTGAGTTCCAGGGGGAGGGCCATCACCTACTAACAGAAACATGCATCACAGCCATGTATAATGTTGGTAACGGGGATTGACTACTATTGCACTGCATGCTGTTGAGCACCACATGTCCTGCATGCTGACATGTGTGTAATTACAGGTTTGTGTGTGATACTGTACTGCACCATCACCTGCTATTTTGTGTGTTATGGGGGTGTGGGAGCTGTCTGTACGAGCTGTCTGGTGGAGTGTATGGGTTGCCATGTATGTCGTCTGCATTTGTGTATGTCTGTGTGGCCATTGCTGCACACACGTGTGTGTGTGTGTGTGTGTGTGTGTGTATGTGTGTGTGTGTGTGTGTATGTACTGTTTAGCAATGATGTACAGGTCTTACAGTCTGGTCCCTGTTTTCCCCTCACTGGTCGCAAGGTGGGGCTGGGTCCACCCCCCGCAGGGAATCTGGTGTCACTGATACAGACAGTGACCATGAGGATAGGTGTGTTGAGGCACAGGAAGGGTCATCAGGGGCTGCCGTTGGGCCACCAATTAACAACCCACACGTATCAATCCCCATCCATGCACACAGTCACACTGCCTCTACATATCTCATCACCATTGGCCTTAGCTGAGGGACAGTCTATGGTTGGCATTGGTCAGGACAGTGTGGTATGTATGGCACATGTGTCATGACACAGCAGCCATAGCCAGATGGCTAGTGGGGTATCCTATAAGCAGATGTTTAGGGGTGCTCGTCGGAGCACTGCTGGTTATCATGCCCATGGCAGACATGCCACATCTATTTCAACCACACTCATGTTCCAGACTGTCATGGAGGCACAGGCACGAATGGAATTGTACACCATGCAGGGTCTAAGGGTGCAGAGGGCTCATCACACTTCTGTAACTGACAGCATCCATGACCTAACAGGTGCCATCCATAACTACACCAAGGTCATGGATAGACAGTGAGGTGAGACATTGGATCTCCTCCACAATGTCATGTCCATGCATCAGGACAGGGCAGGACGGTTGCGACGGCCATGTAGATGTATGCCAGCAACACCAGCAGCTGGAGGTCACCGTGGACATCCAACCAGTCACAACCACTCCTGTAGTGGCAGTACCAGCCCCAGCACTGTGGGGGGGGGCTGTCCACAGACCGTCATAGCAGTGCACATGTCCCCAGCCC
Organism: Protopterus annectens; assembly: GCF_019279795.1. Lineage (NCBI taxonomy): Eukaryota > Metazoa > Chordata > Ceratodontiformes > Protopteridae > Protopterus > Protopterus annectens. The sequence goes on along the minus strand of NC_056735.1, from coordinate 1,980,107,395 downwards.
GTCCCAGGAGGGACCTGGATCCAGTGGACGTCTGTCAAACTCGGGGGACAGTACTCGGTCTGGCTTTGTACCTGATACTGTAGCACCCCTGCCAGGCACAGGTCCCATGTCCATGGCCGGAGACGGTGAACTGCAAACCCTACCAAGTACAGTCTGCAGCTGTCTCACAATTCCCTGTATAGGGCAGCCACATGGAGGAACTGTGTGCATGCAGACACACACACATTAACAACAAACCTAGGGCAACCACATACCTGCAACATGACATCACCAGTGGCCCATAACAGTACTCAGCCCCCTCACACACACACACATGTTGTCAATTGTATGGCTCAGTCTAGGCCTCCGGCAAACCAACACCACACCCTGTGCTTATGATGATACCTGTGCCACTCCCTGACATCCGTAACATCAATGCAGGGACAGGCTAACATGGTGCTGATGCACAGGGTGACTGTAAAACAGTGTAGCAATGGAATGATGTGTAGCATGTTGTCAGCAGTAAAGTGAAATGCTAATATCTTGGAAGGTGTAGCTGTGCAGACATGATGCATCATAGCTGTAATTAACAATTATCACCAGCATCTATTCTGATTGTGTTGTGTTTTTCCATGTGTCACATGGCTGATGGGTGTAGTGGTGTCAGCAGTCCTTCTACAGTGGACACCAGTACATGTAGTGGGTGGTACACATGACATGGCTGGGTAAAACACACAGAGCCTTTGGTTTGGATGCAGTACAAGTACAAGACTGTACACATGGAGGTATGTCCCTGTGCAGGTAACACATCTGTTGCACATGTAATCCCACCAAGACAGGATAGGCACAACCACACAGTGCTATATATGCAATCTGCAATGTGGATGACATTGAACATGCTAACAACAGGTGTATGCCCCTCTCCCCACTCTACTGCGATCCTCACCTAAGTAACATGTGTGTGCCAATGCTGGTGGCATAGCCCTACCCTTAGGAGGGTGTGAGGTGCTCAGCTACTGTGAATGGTGTAAACAACAACTAACAAGCTGATTGCATACACTGTACAGTATTACAGACAGCTATGTGGGGGATAAATGCAACAGTAACTGCAATAATGGCAGTTGTGTCCACAACAGCCACACCCAGTGAGTTATAGCAACCCCACTAGTGCTGCACACCTCAACAGTGTGGAGGAGGGCATTAACACATCTATGACCTGTGAAGGACTGTATGTCCACGGGATGGCACCTGTGGAATGTTGGCATATGCCAAATAGTCCTGGTGGAAACATATTCTGTGAATGGAGGTAGATCCCTTAACAACTACGCACATTCCTACATGTGGGATGGTGTCCAAAAGCCTGCTATAATCTACATAGGCATTGTGCACCTCCTAACCCTCATCTACACCTGTCGTGATTGGGTAAAGGAGGTATACCAGGTTCAGGTTGTATTCTCTGCCTTTGACAAGTCCAACATTGGCAGGGTCCCGTGTGTTAAGATTTCCAGTGACATTGGCCATGGGTCCATTGTTGATATGTTCCATGTCCCTGCAGATCAGGCTCATCAGGCTACTGGGTGGTAGTTCCCAGCTGACATGGCGGATTTGTGGTCGTCCCTGTCAACATTGGTGAATCCATTGTCAGGTGTAGGCCTATTGGATCGTATGAGGGATCCCAGCTACTTACTGCACCTGCCCAGGGGGTTCCCACAAGCATGACAAATCACTTGACTGTACTGCATGATATGCTAATAATGCCAGCCTGACATCCCACAGGTGGGATGGAGTACTGTTAACATGTAATGCCCTTGTCGTGTAGGGTCCTACTTATGGGATCTGCTAAGGTTGGTATTGTATTACAGGCCAGTCATATTTGGCTGGGGGGGAGGAAATACCTATCCATGCCAGATATATGTTGTTTGGGTATCTCAGACCCATCACTGGTGCATGTGGACATATATGTTGTGGTTATTTTCCCAGTTTCATCTATAGATGTATGTCCATGTATACCTAAATTGATATATGTGTGTTCACCTTTGACAGGGAGATAATCATTCGTTCGAATGGCCATTTCTGCAAACCAAAAGGACAAAGCCATCATTTCTTACTGCACCACAGTTCAAAACACAGCAGTTCCAAAGGCTCCTTCGCTGACTCTCGAACTGCAAGTTGGAATATATATCGTAGGGGCATGCCCCCTGCACCCCCCTGTCTGGGGGCTGGGCCCCCCACAATCCCCCTACTGTGATATACTAAGTCCTAGTTTACACTACAGTGGGGAAAGGCAAATATTTCCCATACCCACTATAGTGCCATCCGCAACCAAATTGCCTAATCTGCAATGAGCAAATGCATAGTGACATTCGCTCATTGCACATTCGATGCATGTATTGCAAGATTGTGCAATGTTGAAAACATACTTTTGGCCTTCCAGCTTTCAGACACATGGATTTCTCCCTTTGATAGGTGAACCATATATATGTTGACATATATGCATTCCTAGTGCTGTATATATATGGACATGTGGATGTATATATATATATATATATATATATATATATATATATATATATATATATATATATATATATATATATATATATATATATATATATATATATATATATATATATATATATATATATATATATATATATATATATTTCTATACCTATATCTACATATATAGATGTGTTATATCCATTTAAAGAAGAATATATATTCACACACAAATACATCTACATGGGGGGATACATTCCCTGTAGTTTTGTATACCTCGGCTGGATGATATGTATGTGAAAACATCATGATTATGCATACCTGCCATGGCTTAGTGATAAATCACTTTGTGTATGATGTGCAAGGTCCTGGTTTTGAGCCTTGCAGGAGCTGTTTATTTTGTTGCTGGGCAGAACACAGCCCATTGGATACAGAGTGAGTAAGGCACTTTAAAGCAGTTGTAAGCGGGTTTGCACGGGTTTGCGGGACGGTAAGCACTGCTAAACTCCGGTTACGTTTTCATACACTCACTTAGCTTCTAAATTGCTTAACCTATGTAGGCAATGCTTAGCTCCACGCAAACCTACGCAAACCTGCTTACAACTGCTTCAAGGTGCCTTAATCACTCTGTATCCAAAGGGTCGTATTATGCCAAGCAACAAAATAAACAGCTCTTGCAAGGCTCAAATCAAGGACCCTGCACACCCTAGACAAAGTGATGTACCACTAAGCCATGACAGATACACAGATATTCAATGTTTCAGAAACATATCAGCCAGTCCTGTCATGCAACAGTATAGAGAATGTATATCAACATCTAGATGTCTGCGTGTGTAACTATATTGCAACCTTAACAGATACAACATACACATATATGTATAGATATACATATATATAAATATATATGTTGTTTTACTAACTTTATATACATATATATCACTGTCTATGCACTTATACTTATATATATATTTATATATATATATATATATATATATATATATATATATAGATAGATAGATATATGTTAACAGATATATATATATATATATATATATATATATATATATATATATATATATATAGGTATATATGGCCATACATCTGTAGATAGCACTTGCAGATTAACAAATACACCTATGTCCACATGCACCGTTAATGGGGTTGAGAAGCCACACACACTATACGTCTCATACGAATAGGCATTCCCCCACAGCCAAACACATGTACCCTGCAATACACTACCAAGTACAGTCTGCCTCCCATAGGACACGTAATATGTGGAAGCCATCAACATCCCCAAGATACTGATACACAGACACATATATGCAGATACAGATATACACATATATATATATATATATATATATATATATATATATATATGTGTGACTACACATACACACACAGATATATGTACAGTAAGATACATATGTAGGAGGTGCACACAATATGGAACAGCCACTATGCCTACAGTTAACACCTGAACAACTGGACACTGTATGGGCGACACATACTAATGTCAATCATTGCCTGCAACATATACTCATAGAAAGGTCATAGGAAAGACACCACGCACAGGTTTGCAAAAATGGGAATCCTTTAATTGTGTACTATAACAGTTCTATTTGCCATATCATATAGCTGTTCAAATACTGACAGCCATATAAATGTAGTACTGCAACTGTGAAACAGTTACACTAATACACTAGTCTGGAAAGATTCACAACTGTTGCTGTCCAGGCCAAGCCCTTCAGAATGTACAATAGTGCAGACAGACTGAGCCACAGGGTACCTCGCAATCAACAGTATGTACTGCAGGTGTGTAGTTCAGCTGCCTCTATCTACACTCTGTACAAACTCTGTAGGAGGTAAAGACATTTTGTCATCAAATGGGTTGTACCCGGTACATAACAAGGCATAATGCACAGAACAGTCTGTATGGCAGGAGGCAGTAGGCTTGCAGTACCCCAACTCATATAAGTAATGTCAATATAGGTGGAGTATACGGTACTGTACATCCACAAACGTTGTGGCTGCTCACCCCTGATACCCCCACATTTTTTAACAGCCTAGGTCATTTATGGTGCTCCCTACCTAGACTCAATAATACAAGCCCATATACCACTGTTACATACACTGGCCTCTGCAGTGCATAAGGGCGCACATGTGTTGTGTAGGTGACACCTACACATATATGGCCCCAGACCCACTGTATGTGTGGGGGATACAACAGCAGTAGACTAATGGCAGCAATGGCTGTGTGATATACTCACAGCCCACTACAGAACAACCTCCAACAGCATGACATATGTGTAAAGCTTGGTATGTAGATGGGAGACAGAGGCTGGAACACAGGCACATATGTGGAACACTATTGCCATACACTAAGCAAGGTGCTGGTGTTACAGGATAATCTGCAACATACCCTTAGTCAGGGAATTGAGGGTAGATATAGACATGGACATGGATGTAGCCATGTACATATAGCACGCAACACACACACTGCCAGTGTAATATCTGACACAGGACCTGTGTGGTGGATGGATAACACATGATAGGCATACCTCTGTCCAGCAAGAGGTTAGGCCCACAGTAGTGAGCTATGCAGATGGACTGCATTCCAAGGTGCACTAGTATGTACACACACACACACACACACACACACACACACACACACACACACACACACACACACACACACACCCTGTAACACCAGTACTATGCAAAACATTGCACAACTCTACCCACAGTCTGTCTGTAGTTCCTGATCCTCCTACAAATATGTGGCTGCTCTGAGTGTGCAGGTTCTCCTGTAAGAGGTATTGCTACCTGCTGCCTGTATCACTGATGGCCACACACAGGAAGGATGTCCATCACACAGGGAATGTAAAGAGACCACGCCCACATGCTGTAGGGATTTATAGTGGGTGGTTGCCATGACAGTGGTAATTCAATGTAGTACACATGTGTAATTATATATATATGGCTATCTGGATAAGTATATGTACATATATTTCCACCATATGTCCTGGACATGGAGTGTAGTCGTACTCCAACCCCTACAGTCCCAAAGTCGTAGTGCAAGGGGATGACAGGTGTGCATAGCAGGTATATTACTAGACTGATTCTACTGTCATTGGGATTGTCTTCACAGACATGGTGTGTGTGGATGCTGAGATCTGCTTATAATATGTGTGCCATTGGCTACTGACAGACATCCTATGGAAATCGTTGTAAGGTACCGCTACTAGCATTTAATGCCCCTGTGGAGTGCAGCAGAGATATTGGCCACTATATGTGGAACTTCAGACACACCCTGTACAGTCCTGAGGTATACACATAATCCCTTAGTGCACCACATGTGTACCAGGCCTGACAATATGGATGTAGACAGCCATGTAGATGGGTATAACACATAACGACTGGTATACATTTGGCACCATAGGTGTTGGATTCACACACTCCTGTCTGACCTGACACATAATGACTGCTGGTACAGGGGTGCCATGGATACATACAACCCACTAGATATTGACATACGTCTGTACAGCATCCCACTGCTCTGTATGACATACATGACGTTTAAGGGAGGCCCAGCAGCAGTACATCTGGCGAGTATCTGCACATAACATCCCACTGGTTAAGTACACTAAGCTGCTAGGCATGTAACAATGCACTGTGCAGGCTACAGGCAGACTGGCTCATCACTGGCCTACATCTCGTATGGGGGAATGCACATGTACCTGCATATATACAGGCTCAACAGCCATGTCACAGCACAGGGTAAGATACACCTGTGTGACAGTGCATAACCACAACCAGTGTGAGCACAGCCACAGTCACATATGGTAAGCTAGCATAATATTACAGTATATAGACTATCTGTTCTACACCATCCTCATATGTGCCACTCACAGAATGACCCTACATATACTGGGCTGCTACACAGTTTGTTATGATGGCTGTTTGTGGTATGGGACAAGTGTGTATGGCCCTACAAACATGTATGGCAAAACGGTACCATACAGTGGGGCAGCATGTAACATCTGATAGAGGGGAGCTAGAACAATGACATCTACCACAGTCTGTACACAGGCTAAAGTACATATTAACAATACACACACTGCTGACATTCACCATCACTACACAGACCTCAGTACTGTACAAACATCCACAGAATGTCCCCCTTATGTCATGAAATATAACCACTACTGTGCATGACATGTGTAGCAATCTGATATATCACTGGCTTGTTTTCAGATATGATGACAGTATTTATGGTGTACAGCACATATGCACCACTTCATGCACGCTCTATGTACAAAGGTTGACAGAGGTGTTGCTGACAGCACATACACAGGGCCAGTATAGACATGTTGCATTGATAACCTCATATATTTTTCATTGTAACTGAGTTTGTTGCAACATATGTCCTATGAGGGATATGAAGTCAGTAACTGTCATGGCCTTCACCATCTACAGACTGCAATCCTCACACTACCTTCTGCATTTCACAGATTGATCCACTGTGGCTAACACATGAAGCCATAGGCACAACACTGCCCAGTCTGCAGATGACCCAGCAGATGGGGATTCCTCATATACATGGAACTGACATGGGAGGTATTGCAACATGTATGACAGGCATATCCAGACAAACACTGTTAAACCACCATTACTCCAATTGCAGTATATCAGCTCTTACAGTCTGTAGTCAGGTCAGGCACATCCCCTTTCCTGTTAGTTGCCCTCTTTCCACAATATATGTTGTTAGAGGTAAATCCCCAATCTATCTGGGATGCTGTTTGCCAAACATCAGATCTAGTTCCTGCTCACAGTGACTGCAAAGGCCCAACACCACCATGATGTTCCTAGGTACTGGAGTGTGTTTCCATGCAATTAGCTATGGGATTGTTACCACAGCTGTTCCACATGCAATCAGCTAGGGGAGGGCTGCAATTTGTGCAGAGGCCATCAGCTGATCATGAGCATCACGTAAAATACATATGCTGCTGCCTAAGCAAGCAGGTGTGGGTCTCCACATCCACCAGAGAGGGAGTGGGGGAGGCAGACAGAGGCAGATACATGTCAGGGAGGGGTGGGAGGGTAAAACTGAAGCATGTTTGTGTCACACACCTACCAGCATAGGGTGTCAAACCCCCGACAACTATGTAGTGCTATCACAGTTCGATGCAGTTATTGGATGCACCACATGGGTTACCTGATGTGGAGCACTCAGAACATATATGTGAGGGTGAGTGACATCTGCAACTGGGATACGGTAGATATATGGTAGGTGTTGTATACGTGCCTGTCTGCATGAACAGCTGCCAGCATCACCACAGGCACACTCACACAGGGATGCACACACATTTACATACTTGGCAGGGCCAGGAGTGCAACTCATCAGTAGTGGGATTGCCACAACACATCAATGTGCAGGTATCACATGCACCACACAGGTCATACAGAGGCCGTATGGGCAAAGAGCATGAGGAGATGTCAGACATCAGACAGCATGCTTCAGTATGCCCTGGGGGTTGTAGTGAGTGTGGATATGGACATACACACCATACAACAAACACACACAAACACATAGGGTGCCAGTTCTGACATGCATGGGTGCATGTCTACATAGGTGTGTGGTGGCCAACTGTGCCAGCAGGCTGTACAAGGGTAGGCAATGGGTATACCATGGCATCAGGCCACATGACAATGGTCTGCATTGTGGCTCAGGCCTGTAGTTACTTCATTTGCCCACACAGGTGGGTATTGCATTGCCCATCCAGTCAGCTGGGTGACTATTGTGTGTGGCCAATGCTGTACACTACATGCCATGTATGTGTTCCATAGTCCATGACATGGATGGTGTCTGGGATGTGCACACCTCCCACATGCATGTACAGTGACATGTGGAACTGTACCTGGGGTGTCTGGCCCATGTTGTGAACACAGATTATCATCAGATGTGCCAGTCTTGCCCACCTGTGGCAGGAACTGGTAATGGACAGCAAGTTTACCCTTCACCTACATTGATGGCATGCCAACAGCATTCCCTGATGTCAGTGTCATCTGCCCACACAGGGCATGTTGCCAGGCATGGTATGTCCATTGTGAGTCACATGTGAAGGCACCACAGGTGGTGTAGGTATCCATTGGGGATCATGGTGGAAGTGCACTGTCTGCATGTACGTGCATATTGGACAGATGGGCAGGGTGACATGTCCTCTGTAGCCCACTGCTATCACTACATAGTTCCAACACAGAATAAATAAAACAAACTAGAAACCAAACAAAGAAGGAAAAAAAAAACACGCTAAGTCCAAAAGGATTATTATTGTAAGCACCTTTGTTTACTTGGAATCAGCAAACTTCTTCAGACAAAGATTAAAAGGTTAATACACAGCTTAAATAGGCAACATAAATGACATCACCACTTATTACAAAAAAGCAAACCTCCATATAAAGGGCTATGAACCAAATGGGAAGAAAAATGAAATAAGTAAGCATATTAATTCATAAGGCATTACCAAAAGGCCTATACATAGGAAAAAAAGAATAAACACCAATATAAATATATATATATATATATATATATATATATATATATATACATATAAATATATAAAAATAATTATTATTACCTATTAAGAACCCTCATTTTTAGAATGCTCCTAATAGAAACAAATTCATTAAGGCCTGGGGGAACCTGGGCATTCAATTTCAATTGCTGTATTAGTTCTTTCTCATCTAACTTCAGGGACATTGGTCCACCCCTAACATTGTCATCAATTGTATCGATGACAAAGACAAATCCATGTGTAAGATAATCCTTAATATGCCTAGCTAGGGCATTATTCAAATTCATTTTATCAATAGCATACAAGTGTTCATAAATTCTATTTTTAAGTGGTCTTTCTGTTCTGCCCACATAAAACGCAGCACATATAGAACAAGAACTCAAATACACAACCCCTCTTGAATTGCAGTTAAACCTACCCTTAATGTAATATTTTTTATTTTGTATCACAAAGGAGTTCCTGACATTAATATATTTACACCAATGGCAAGCCCCACATTTTAACATGCCGCAGTGTGGTAAATATTGTTTAGGAGTCCCATTCTCCAAAATGCCTTTTATATTCCTTCCCTTTCTACATACTACACAAGGCGAATCACCCGCACTATTTTTAACAACATTGTCCTCCAAGAGAAAACACCAATTCTTAAAAAGAATAGATTTCAGTAAAGGGGCATCTAGTGAGAAAGTAGTAATAAAACTCAATTTATTCAAACCTTAGTTAGAGAAGGCGGAAGGGTGATTAGAATCAGATACTGAACCACCATAACCATCCATAGATTCACTCGCTTAATTTCTCAGGGGTCCTATGATCGAAGTGCCAACATCTATCCCTAAATTCAACACATCGATAACCTCACCTTTAACTAATAAAGGTTTAAATGTTCCATTCGCTCTTTTAAAATAAACTTCACAAATCAGGTAGTCCAATAATCGAGTAGTCCAATAATCGACCAGGATACCCACGTTTGACAAACATCTCTCTAAGCAGAGTACATTCTTCCATGAAGTCAGCCTCTAAGGACACCATTCTTGCTGCCCGGACAAGCTGGCCTTTAACAACCGCCCTCTTCTGAAAATAGGGGTGACAACTAGAATAATGAAGGAAGGCATTCGAGTAAGTTGATTTCCTAAATATCCTAGAAATAAACTTTCCTTTAGGGAAATCCTTAATTAATTCAACATCCAAACAGGAGATTTTATCAACCTGGAATTCCCAAGTAAATTTCAAAAAATTAGTGTAATATGTGATGTGTTCAATAAAGGAGTCAGCCGAAGTCTGATCCCCTTTCCAAAGGATGAATATATCATCCAAATAATGGGTGTACCATGCTACCCTTTGCTGGAAAACGCTATCCTTAAATAGAAAGTGCTTCTCCCAATAGGCCATCACAGTGTTAGCAAAGGTGGCCCCACAAAGGGAACCCATGGCAACACCCGTTTTCTGTAAATAAAATTCTTTATCAAATATAAAGTAATTATTACTAAGGACCAACTCCAATAAATAAATAACAAGATCAATACTTGAACCATCAACATGCTTTTCAAGCAGGAATTCCCTTACCCATTCACATCTGGTGTCCTGGGGTATCACTGTATACAAATCACGGACATCGATCATAAAAAATTAAAGTCTTTGGAAAAAGGAAGGTTATTTATAGCTTCCAGGAATGCCCATGAATCCTTAAAAATCTGGGATTCATCGAGTAGGGCCCCTTTCAATTTAGTATCAATAAATTTAGCACACCCATATGTGATGGATTGCCTACCATCAACAATAGGGCGAAGTGGAGGATTTAACAAGTCCTTGTGGATTTTTGGCAGCCCAAAAATGACAGGTGTAATCGGATGGGTGATACAAAGGTAATTATATAGATCAACATCAATACACTCATCAATAAAAAGATCATTAATGAACCCTCTAGCACGTTGGAAGGCACCATTGGTTTAATTCCTGGATACCTTAACATAAGCTTCTTTAGCTAAGAGGGTTCCCATTCTTTTGTTATAATCGTCCTAGTTCATAAAGATCAACCCACCTCCCTTATCAGGTTTAATGACATGTATATCAACAAAGTTCAATTCGTTAAGGGCATCTCTCTCCAAAGTGGACAAATCGAACCCCTGAGATCCATGCAAGGTCTTATTGTTAAAAAGGACCCTAATATCATTTTCACAAATTTTCTCAAAAAGTAAAATAGAGGAATGCAATACAGGGTTAAAAACACTGGCTACTCTAAATTCATTAACTAAATTTGAGTTATTGCCAAAGAGAACATTAAGATTCAATTTCCTGGTATAAGTCCTAAGATCAATTAAAGTTTTGGCTAAGTCTCCTCTAGTAGTAGGAACAAAGTTAAGCCCTTTAGCTAGGACTTCAATTAATAGTGGAGAAGGCACAAATGAAGAATAATTGTACATTTTAAAGTAATTTGTGCTGTTAACCAAAACTTCAACTGGATTAAAACAGTCCATAACAAGTACAGTGTTTGCAGGGGAATTTACTATCTCCTTCTCCTATTCTGTGGTTTCCTTTTCCAATGCTGTTGTTGTTGTGTTTGATTCTGTTGGGCACCAGTGTTCCTATTCCTGGCACCCTGAAAAACCTGAGAGGAAGCAGTACCTATGTTGTTATTATTTTCTCTGTTGTTGTTACCACCAGCATTATTCTGCCTGTTAATAAGCCTTTCGCTTCTTCTAACAGGAGAATTCTCCAGTGGCACAGCATCATTCAATGCACCAGCATTATTATCTGTGTTATCAAATCCTGAAACACCATTAGCCGAAAGAAAACTTTAATTTTCGGAAAAGTTAATGTTATTGTTCCCATTAGAGGGGGTCAAGGGATAAGCAGTTCCTTTTCGCTAGGCCAATTGGTCCCTATTTAATTTCTTAATCTTATTGTCCCTTACCTTCAGCAAGGCATTATCAATACTAGAAAAAATAAGCAAAAAGTCATATTTATAGAGTAAAAAGTCCTTATCAGAATGAATACTTGAAACCAGACCAGACAGCTCAATTTTCAATGCCTGTAAACAATAATTGTTGACAAGTAAATTCATGAAATCGCAACCTTGCCGGTCAAAAAGTTTCAATAATTCCTCATGGAGTATAGAATTAGTTACAAGGCCCATCGGGAAACGTCATTGCCTCAGTCCTTTAGGGACCTGCTGTCTATTAATACACTCCATCAAGTATTGTACCTCAATTTGCAGTTTTTTGAACCAAAATAGTTTAATGTTAAACACTTTCAGATTATTAACAATAGCGTTATTAATTTCCATAGGGCTCATTTGACAATCGGAAGATGTAACCATGGATGTAAATGAAACAGGGTCCTTAAACCATTCATTAAGGCAAGGTATGGTAAGAGAAGTACTTACAGGCCCTGCAGTACTTCCATCAGCTTGCAAACGCCAATTAAAAGTGTCGCCACTGAGAGGTGATGTCCGAAAGCCAGAACACGGCAAACCAGTCAATAAAGAGGACCCAGAGGGTAAATTACCTCGATCATGCAATCCAGAGGTGTTCGCTGAAGTCCTATGATGATTTAAGTCCAGTGGGTTACTTGAACTGGGATTTCCAGCTGAACAAGGCCAAGTCACCACAACCTGGCTAGATAGTAAATCAACAGGTTGCGTCAACATCTCGATAAGTGCAGTCAACTTTCCAGAGTATTGGTGTCCGAAGGTGACACCATGCTGTCATTCTGGAATAAAACTTCAGACTCCTGCACGGTAGTTTCCTCCATAAACAAGCAATGGCTCCAATGCAGAATAAATAAAACAACCACATAGTTACTATCAGTGGCCAATATGCAGTGTACTACTCACCTATTAGATGTTGCCTAGGCATGTGTGTGTGCATGACACATGGGTTGAGTGTGTGCTCTGGGTAATAGTGGGGTTGCTAATTTGGATTGGCTGGCCTTAATGACACATGGATGGGTATGGCTTTGCACCCCAGCCTCCCAGCTAATTATCCCTGTATAGGTTCATAGGTTGGTACTAGGCTATCGGCCCTAGGGCCTATACAAGCCTAGCCATAACAATTCCCTGGCTATTTCTTCCCACACTATTTACTTCCCTGGACCCCTGTCTACCAGGGTGACTGATGTGATCCCCAGGGTGAATTTCCTTTCTCCCATCCAATCATCAAGGTTCCTTTTGAAGAGGGCCAAAGAGGCGCTCTGCTTGACATGTATGGGCAGTCTGTTCCAGAGTCTGGGGAGTCTCTGGGTCAGGAACCTGTCCCTCCAGCATGTTTTGTTTATTGTAATGACAAGATTTAGATCACTGGAGTGTGTGGCTTTGAGGGATTGGGATTTCTTTAAGTGTAGCATGTCCAACAGCTCTGGGTTTGACATGGCCTTGTATGTTAAGCAGAGATCACCTCAGAGTAGACGATATGCGACAGAGTATAGCTGGAGATTTTTATCAAATCCCAAAAAGTCAGGATATGTAAACCAGACAAGGGTGATGGCCTTGCTATTTTTGACATAAATGTCTATACTTCACGTATGGAGGATTTGCTTAATACCACAGCATATCAGACCAGTTCTCAATCTGAAGTAAATGGCGCGTACCAGTTGATCAACACGACTCTCAGGGATTTGTTTATTGATGGTAGAATTGATCAGAAAACATGTAATTACCTTTCTACATCATATCCACATTACCCATATATGTTTGGGATACCTAAATTGCATAAGAGCCTAGTCCAGCCACCTATGCGTCCATTAATTGACGTCCGGAATTCACCTACATATTCAATAGTGAAATTTGTAGATGGTTTACTTAAAAAGTATTTGACACCCCAGAAGTTCAGGTTTGTAAAGATTCTTGGTCCTTTCTGAGCGATTTGAACAACCTTAGCTATAGTGCCGAATATAATTTTTTAACTATAGATGTCAAGGACCTTTACACCTGTATACCTCATTCTGTTGGTATTGATTGGACAGCCATTAGATTGAACCAAAATCGGGCTTCAAGTAGTGAAATCAGTTTAATCATTGAACTACTAGACTTGGTTTTGACAAATAATTTTTTCCTTTTAGGTGATTCTTTCTACCTGCAGAAATCTGGTGTCGCTATGGGTTCCCCTTGTGGTGGCAGTTTTGCCAACATGGTTATGGCTCAATGGGAACGCAAATTTGTATTCAAGGACAGTATTACAACTAGTAATGTGATATACTACACTCATTTTTTGGATGATATTTTCATCCTGTTCAAGGGTCTAGTCAATGAAGCCACTGACTTTGTCCATTACTTGAACAGTACAACTGAATTTCTTAGGTTCACATCCACATTTGATACGGATGCCATATCCTACTTAGACCTGATGTTAGTTAAAAACAGATCACAACATTGTTTCCAAGCAAGTATTTATAGGAAGGCAACGTACTTGAATGATTTTCTTCATTTTTCGAGTTGCCATCCTTTTTATCAGAAACAATCAGTTGTGAAAGGTCAATTAGTAAGAGCGGCACGTATAAATACTCAATTGTGTGACTTCCTTGCAGAATGTGACCATCTTAAATCTATGTTCCTGAGCCGGGGGTACCCAGAGGACCTAATTATTAGGTTGATAGATGAGGTTACTATTAAAAGACATAAAGTTTACTGTCCAATTTTAACAGCTAAACTCCAGACAGATGTGGTTTTGGAGTTGGTAGGTGAGCCTGCTGACTTAGTAACCTTGCCAAGTATTAACAACAATAGGGCACCCACTGATAGTGCTTCCTGTTTGAAATTTATAACCACCTTTTGTAGTGACAGTTACTTAGTAACAGGTATATTGAAGAAAAACTGGGAACTTCTTAGGACATCCCCAGTTCTTTGGGACAAACTGGGGCATACATTCCTTACGAGTCTCGGGCATACATTCCATACGAGTTTTAGAAGGGGTAGGAACTTGAAGAACCACCTTGAGTTGGCGAATTCGTACAGTACCAAATCAACTGGTATGGTTAAATGTGAGGCATGTAATTACTGCAAACACATGGTTACATCTAGTTCGTTTGTGATCAGCAACAAGGAATACAAGCTTAGATTTAAGTTTAATTGTCAATCCAAATTCATTGTCTACCTAGCTACATGTAAACACTGTTCTGCCTTTTATATTGGCAAAACAGAACGTAAACTGCGTGAGAGAGTTTACGAACACCTGTATGTGATCAACAAAGGCAAGTTAGACAATGCACTTGCGAAACATGTACATTTTTTTCCTAACCATACTTTTACATTCATGGCTATAGACCAAATAGTTCCTTCTATAAGAGGAATCCCGCTGATAATCCTTTTAGAAGAATTGGAATTGGCATGGCAAATCAGACTTGATGCATGCAAACCTCCTGGCCTGAACGATCTGTGTTCTATCAGTTGTATTTTGAAAAATAAAAGTCTTGGTAGATAAGTATGTTCCATGCTACAAGATATTATGGTTTGGGCCATGTTTTTAAAAGGATTTGTTATGTGGGATTTTCACTTATTTGACATTATTATAGTATTGTATCTCCTTATTATTGCTTAAGAATAGGTGATTCAACTAGTGTGTTATACTTATCACACTTTTTAATTCTTACTACCACTTTTATGTATCCTACCTTTTTGAGAGGTTTTATGACAAGATACAACATGAAAGGTTACAATTGTGTAATTTGGTATTATTGTAGTGAGTTCAGGTTTATATGGTTTTACAACTTTAAGCTGTTTTAGTGTACAGCAATTATACTTGTGATGTAAGCAGAGATGTATTTTAAATTGTGGCGGTCTTATTTGCAAGGTCTTCTGAAGACGTTTGCTTCAGTGCAAACGAAAAGCGCTTAAAGCCTTGTATGTGTTCGTGTATTTTAGTAAATTTTGGAACTACTTCTCGTTTGCTGTTTTTTTGTGTTTACTAGTTTCTACTTGCTCTGAGTTCTGAATCATTGCATGCAAATAGCATTTCATAACTGCAGTATTATTTACATTGTTATGTAGCTTCTTTGGTCTCTGAGCTTTGATTGATTTTTGAAACTGATTTTGGGCCTAAGCTATTTAATAAGTTTGAAGTGGTGATATTTTCCATATTAATTAGGATGTATAATGTTTCCATGCATTTATTACAAGTGCTGATCTACTAAATACCACTTGCTTGAAATGGCAGGTATCCCTCCTCTCAGCAGATTGATACCACTACAGCTATACATACACTTACCCATAACCATGGCTCTAATCCCTAAATGTCCCACACACATTCCTTAACTCTAACCCAAAATTTGCCCCCTAACTTATAACAGAAATAGACCTCCTACTTCTCCATACTGAAAACCTTTGCCTAATTCTGTCACTTATCCCTCAACCCTGACATATGATGATTAATACTATCCCACAAAAAGCTTAATTTCTATTGCTGACCTGTAAGAAATCTGCAGATATGACACACATTGTCTGTATTTCATCCATCCTAACTCTTAAGCATGAGAAATAGGTAAGCTAACAGCAAACGTAAGCACCTGTGCCAACTCTGAAGTAGAAAAGATACCGCTGCAATTTTTCTTGCCCTTCAGTGCAAGGTGCAGAAATGCATAAAAAAGTCAAAGTCAAAGTAAACTCTATTGTTGTTTAGATTTGCACATAGTGCAGCTAAACAAAATTACATTGCCTTGTTCCCAGTGCAAGAAACATACATGCATACAGTTACTATTTAGTAATACTAGTACAGACACTTACAGGCATTACATGCATAAAATGTGCCATTTAGTGTACTGCAAAAATAGATATTGCACAGACTTGAATTTTCACATTAACAGGTACCTGTGAAGCAGAAATATTGCATAGAGTATTGTACATTTACGTTTTAGGACAGATGAAGATTTGGATAATGAACTAAAGTATTGCTACTAATAGTAGTTATCTTATAATAAATGGACATGAGATGGTGTCATTTGCTGGATTAGTCAAGAGAATATTCATTTAATTGGTAAAAAGAGAAGAATGGCTTTTGGGATGCCTGCTGTTAGATTTCATCAAACTGGTGGATAAGGGGAAAAAGCTTCTATTGAGCCTGGAAATCTTACTGTGTATGCTGCGGTAATGTCTACCCAAGGAAAGGCAGGAGAACATACCACAGAGTGAGTATGGTAATTTATTATCTTTCTAGCTCTTCCAATATATTGAGATTCATGTAAGTCATCCAAGGATACCAGTGGAGAGCCATTGAGTCTTTCCACTGCTGTTACTACTCTCCAGAGAGCCTTGTGATCTGAGGCATTACAGTTCCCATACCATACAATGATTTTGTTTGTCAGGTTCCCCATAGAAGGCTTGGAGGATGGACTGTGCCAGGTTTGCTTTCCTCAGTGTCTGTAGGAAGTGCAAATGTTGCTGCACTTTTTTGACAGTGTGGTTGGTGTGCACTGACCAAGACAGGCCCTTTGCTATGTGTATACCCAGGAACATAGTGCTCTTGACTCTTTCTACTGCTACTCCCTTGATTTCCAGAGGTTGATGTGCCCGCTGAAACCTCCTGAAGTTCACAATCAGTTCTTTGGTCTTGCTGACGTTGAATGCCAGATTGTTGCTGTCACACCAGCCAAGTAGATGTTCCACATCACTCATATATGATGTTTCCACCCCATTCCTGACAAGACCTATGACTGTAGTGTCATCTGCGAACTTGATAATCCAATTTGATTCATATCTGGCTACACAGTCATGTTTAACAAAGGTGTCTAGTAGAGGACTCAAGATACAGCCTTGTGGTACACCCATGTTCAGAGTTATGCTTTTAAAGCTATTATTTCCCACACATACCTTTTGGGGTCTGTTTGTGAGAAAGTCTAGTTTCCAGTAAAAAGTGACTATGAATAACAATAAGGCAGGAAGGGCCCCTAATTATCATATGATGTTGTTGTTGTTGTCTTTCGGCTTTTCCCAGTTAGGGGTCGCCACAGCGGAACTCCGGTCCGCTAATGATTGGCAGTAGATTTTGACGAACGCCAAGGTGCCAGCTCGACGTTCAACCTTGAATGAAGGCACATCCATTTACGCATGTCTTTCGAACGCCCAACCAACCGCAGGGAGGACATGCAGACTCCACACAGAAGGCACTCCCCACACTCCAGCCGAGAATAGAATGGGAGAACCTCTTGCTGTGAGGCAACAATGCTACCACTGCACCACCATGGATTGTATCTAATTATCATATGATAGTGGCATATTTTCCACATACTCCTCATTTACATGTCATTATATCTTATTTGACAAAGGTATTCGCAGGCTACTTAAAACCAGTGCACCTAAGAAAACTGGTGTCTGTGAATTGCACAGCCAGAAATACTCCCCACTATGCCTGAGCACAATGACTACGAAGATTGCCGTATATCTGTGCCAACCACAGACCTCTTTTTTAAACATCCTAGCTCAACCATAATCTATACCATACACATCCTATTTCTGTTATTATAAGCAATCTTTTTTTGCATTATTTTGTAAATCACTATCAGGCATAGAATTATTCACTATTTCTAGCTGCAAAACACAACACATTATTGCTCATCAGGACCCACATCAGACTCACAGTGAAAACCTCATTCAGCTAATCAGCACCCGGTATTGGGAACTCACTGCTCAAAAATGAGGCAAATCAACATCCTGCCACTATTCTACAAACAACTCAAATCCTGTCTTAATAAACAATCTCAGTGTACATGCCTTGTAGGAAATAGTTAATACTCTTAGTTATCTAGTTCTTCTTCATACACTGAGAATTTCCTATCACCTAATCCACAGATTCCTCTATTTCCCTTGACCAACCAACACCTGAATCTAGTGATCGTACATCTTACACATCTGTGATGCTGAATAATAAAACTCCACACCTTCAATTGATAGTATAATTTATTATTTATTTATTTATTTCCAGTTTGATGATCGGAGATGTCCACTGGGTTCAGAGAGCCCATTTTCAGTGGAGGCCCGGAGAGAAAAGCTCCATGTTACAACGTTTAGATACAGATACAATATAGAAAAGAAGAGCAATTTACAATTGTTTCATGCTAGAGAGCAGGTGTAATTTCTTAGGTACATGTTACCTTTATATACAGACATGATATTATTCATGAACAATTTACAGTTAAATTTCATGTTAGAGAGCAGGTGTAGATTCTTAGGTACATGGTACAAATTTAATATTTACAATATGTACATATGTGTGGTAGCCTATAGATCATAGCTAGAGAGGCTAGTAATCATAGCTGGAGATGGGTTTAGAGGTGGAGAGAGACATATAGAAATAGGTGGGGAGAATGCAGTTGCATTTCCTGTTAGAGTAAAGGTAGGAATGTAACTGAGATTTAAAGTTTTCAAAGTTTGCATAGGTCCTTAGAGAGGAAGGAAGAGAATTCCATTTTTTTGCTAAGGAAAAGGATAGCAGGAGCTAACCAGCAGGGAGAGTGGGTTTTCAGACACGGATTAGGTTTTGGTGAGTAGATCTGAGAGTTCTCTGAGTGGTGTAGGGGAGAAGGATGTTGCATAGAGCAGGGCACTTAGAGGGTTGAAAGATTAGTTTGTGGGCTGTGGTAAATTAATACAATGAATAAATAAATAATCAATCCAAATGAAAATGGCAATAAAATACTCACTATTTATTTAAAAAAATAAAACAAAAAACAACCGGTAAGCGCTTTCATTCATTGGATTCATGATGCTGAATAATGTTACACACGCATTTTAGAACTGTAAATAAGAATTATTCATGCTATGTTACTGGAAATGCTCTTTCAATAAGTTTTGCTTTTGCTATGATCTCCTTGCTTTTCCATTTAATCACAGTGAATGTTCATTTCACATTTTGTATATATGTTATCTCTGCAATGTTTGTATTTGCCTTATGGCTAGGAAGTGAATCAAAAGTATCTTTCTGCCCAGCTCATTCTCTCAGTTAACAAGCTCAAGTAAACAAACAAACAAACAAATAAATAAATACATAAATAATGTCAGTAGAGCATGCACATAGCCAATTGTTTCAAAGCCTGTCTTGCCAAACTTAAGGGACATCCTTGTCTATGTTCTCAATCTTGCCAAAGATGTTGCCCACACTGATTACAGAGAGCAAACAGGCTAGTTTACAAAACTGTCTTATCACTTTAACTCTTAGCCTTGGATTAAAAAAAATGATTGTGATTTTAATTAGTGGCCTAGTATCTTCATGAAGAGCTATCATGATATCAGTCGAGTGTGTTGTAAAGCCCTTCTCTCTCATTATTTGCCACAAGCTCACAGCTTCCTTCTAATGACATTTTCCTGACACATGGGATCATTGTGCCAATTTATAAAAAAATGAGAAAACTAAAATCAGTGCTGTTACAACAAGGCAGTTCATAAAACACTGCTGTGACTCAAATAGGAACTTTAATAAAATAGTAAGACTTAAAAAACTCCTACAAAACTTATAAAACCGGCAGATAAGCTCTTTCAGGTACAAGATTACCCTTCATCAGATATGTTAAACTAATCAATGATGCCAAAATTAAAAAAAAAACTTTCATCCAATCAACATTAATACTTCAGCTTCTGCCCCTTAAGGCTGGGTTTCAGTGGGAAGTATGACTTTAAACCAGGATATCTATGTGATTGGAACCTTCCTATCCATTTAATTTCTGCAAGTTCCAAATGATTATTATGATCACTACCTCTCTGTTGTTCAGAAGCCACTTGTAATACTCTAAAAAATAACTTGTTTCCATTTGATTCATGCACATGTTTCAGCAGGGGATTATTAACATCTTTCAGATATCACTTATATGCTTATATATCCTTTCTTTAAACTGTCTCACAGTCTTACCTACATAGAAGCATGTACAGCTGTTGCATGTAGCCAAGTACACCAAACTTTTAGTACTACAGTCAGCATACAGCTTCAGTATAAACATAAAGTTAATAAATGGATGTTATGTTTCAAATTGTGTTCTTTGGATATGTATTTGCAATTAAAACAACAACATGGCTAGGTTCCTTTCCAGCTGGACTGTATCTTTTCAGGTGTTTTATGTTTAAAACTTAGCATTTGCTTAAGATTGTGACTGTTCTTAAAGGCAAAATACAGTCTATTTCCAACAGTCTCTTTAATTGTCTCATCCAATGTAAGGAACTTCTAGTTATCTTCAATGACATCACATACATACTTAATATCACTCGTATAAGTCAGAACAACATGACTGTGTTGCTCCATCTGTGGCCTCTCTTTCATCTGTTCAGAATTCTGTTGGGGTGGGTGTCATTCTGATACAAATAGGGTCTCCCTTGTTACCCACATATGGCCCTAACCGTCTGTTGTTCCTTAACAATCTGTTTCTTATCATAGCTTCTATGTTGAAAAAATGTCCCCATTCTTAATACGTCTTCATGTAAATCATCTTCTCTAGTATTTAATCTGGAAACTCTAAGCAGCTGCGCTTCAACTGTACTAGAGTAAATATGCTGGGGTTGCATACTTGATCTTGCCAAATTATTTTTCCTATTTTTCTTAAGATACAATTGTGTATCAATCTTACCACATTTAATTCTGAATGGTCATCGCATCCAAAAGGTAACATCTCATAGGAAGAATGCATGCTGAATCTTAAGAACTCAGTAGTCCCTTCTAAAAATCTACGAAAGCTGGCAAGTTCTTCTTCATTTCCTTCCCATAATATATAGATATATTTATATATATCATTGACAAAACACCAATAAAACTTCACACGCTGTGTGTATGGATTGTTATTAAACACAAAATCATGTTCCTAATTTGCCATTATAAGATTAGCATAGCTATTGGCGCATGGGGTGCCCATAACTACACCCCATTGCTGCCAATACAAATTGCCTTCAAAGATCAACACATTGCGTTCAAACACTAGCCATAACAAAGCACAGATTACATTGATTTGATTGATACTATCAGCTTCTCTCTATAAAAATTATCTAAAAGCATTTAACCCCAAATCATTTGAGATAGCTGTAAAAAGGCTAACAACATCCATAGTCACTAACAGAAGCCTATTCATATTTTGTTTTTGATTGATAAAGGCATTAAGAGAGGATAGAAATTGTCTAGTGTCATTGATAATCCCCGGTGCTTTAGCCAGAAAACCTTTCAACTGAGGGTCAGTATAAATAGAAGCTGACTCTGTAATCCATCCGTTGCCTGACACAATAGGACACATAGGTGGATTATTCTCATTTTTCTGCAGCTTAGGGAGACCATTATGTATAGGGATGGTCAGATGGTCTACTATTAAATATTCAAAAAGGTCTTTTGTAATAGATCTATGCATGAGCAACACATGCAGAGTATCTTTCACTGACTTCTTTAGTTGTACCAGCTTCATACTTGTAATGGGCTTATAAGTGTCATCATCACTCAGTAACAAAAACATTTTCATCACATAAAATGCCCTATTCATCAGATCAGTGGCTCCACCTTTATTTGCAGGTCTTATAATGAAATAATCATCATTCATTATCAAATCTTTCAAGACTTGTCTCTCAGCACTGTTTATGTTATAAAATTGGCACATTGGCCTCAGTAAACACTACACAATATCTTGTTCACATAGTTTTAGAAAGGTATCTACCAAAGAATCATTCTGTGGAACAAAATCACTATGCTTTTTAAATATATTAATGCAATGTTGAGAACTGTTACCAAAAATACTCTTTAACATAATGTCTCTTCCAAACATTTTTAGCTGTATAATAACATCACATAAATTCGAATGATTTGCTGAAATATAACTTAGGCTTTCATTTAAAATTTAAAAGAGGCAAGTGTGCATCTGTCAGTCTAAAATCAGATAAATTCACAACTAAATTATTCGTATTGTCTAGTTGGCATTCTTCCCTTGATGTTCTATTGACAATTTTCTCCTTTTTCTCCCTTTCATCTGGGACTGAAGGCCTTGTTTGCCCTTGTACTCTGTCATCTGTATGGGGAAATTCCAGAAAAAAATGGCATCTGTACAGAAGTGCTTTTAGGTTTAGCACCTAGCATGACACTCAGGTCTCTCATTTGAGAATTTACATATGCAGATAATGTTGCCTGCTGTGGTGACTTAGACTAAATACATCTTTCATTTATTTTAACTTCTGTATGGGAAGATACTAAATGTAGCAATGAAGACTCATTAATCTCACTATGCATTGAATTCTGCTTAACCAGGGCCATTACAGCTTCCTGCTGTATGGTGTCAACCTGAATTTCATCCCTTTGTGCATTTCTATTATCAGTATTGTGAGGACATGCAAAGACACACCCTTTCATAAAATCAATATAATCTCTATTGAGTTTTTAATTTTTTGTTGTTTAAGTCTTGTATGAAAACATGACACCCTTAAATACAATTTCATCAATCTTAGCAGAATAATTTTCTTGATTAAATTTACTTTCTATCTCTCTTTGTTGTTTTTCTATTATTAAGCTAAGTTCATGTTCTTTAGGTTGAAAGAAGTCAAGTTAAAAACTTTATGTAATTAAACAAAAAAGGAGATGTAGACTGAAAACAAACAAGTCATTTATTTAAAAGTTGAGCGCTTTCGTCAGCTGTGAACTATAGACTTCGTCAGAACCAAAAAAACTAAATCAAACTACCAGCATACTATATATACACACCCTGTTGAATAAATCAGACCACATAACAGCTTAAAGGAGGTCAATTAGTTAATTGATTGTATACTTATTAAGAAACAAAATGCCCTGACATTATCAAAACACTTACTGAATACATACCCAAGATTATATTCACATTTTGAAATGCATACAAATTAGAAAATTGTTTGCCACAGCAACTAAATGCAGTTGTTATAATTTTTAAATAACCAGATATAAAATAGAAGAACATAGACTGAAAAATACAACATACAATTGTAATTAAAATGTTACGTATAAAACAGCCCATAGGTGTTAATGGTAAGGACACCATGAAGCCAGGACCTATAAGAGACACAGAGGAGCTCTCTGAGCATGTAGCCCAGGCTGGTATGACCCTGACCTTGAGTAGCATCTTACCCTCACCAAGAATGATGCCACAATATGAAGACAAGATGATCAATTTCAACAATTGGCTTAAGAATTGGTGTCATTCAAAGGGGATCCAATGCCTGTCAGCCTGGGATGACATGCTCGACAAACCACGATGCTTTACTAAGGATGGCTTGCACCTGTCACCCCTGGGCTTTCGGATATTGGCAAAGGCTCTTGCTACCCCCATAGTGCCTTTTTTAGGCAAGGCTCAAAAGACAAACCCACCTCCATAGGTATCACAAGGGATAAGAAACTAAGAGTAATGCTACTCAATGCCAGAAGTCTAAACCTCAAGATGCACGCACTCAAAACTCTCCTTAGCATGGAGAACATCGATATCTGTGCAGTAACAGAAACCTGGTTCAAGGCTCCCGAGAGCACCCCAGCACTATCAGGTTATACCTCATACCATGCTTTTCGGCCCCAAAACTTGGACCGAACCACAAAAGGAGGGGGAGTATCAATATTCGTCAAAGATACCCACACCTCCAGGTTGGTGGCACAGCATGAAGCATCAGAGACTATCCATGTGCAACTAACAGTGGGTAAAACTGCCTTCCAGTTTATAGCCTACTACAGACCACCCTCTCAAAACCAGGAACCCCACTCAGCCTTCCTGAGAACACTGGAAAATATGAAGGTCTCTCCAAACACCATTATACTGGGTGACTTCAACTACCCAAACATAGACTGGGAGCATTACTCTAGCTCCAACACCCTAGCCCAAAGGTTCCTAGAATTTTTAAACTCAAATGCTATGGAACAACTTTTTACCACTTCCACGAGAGGAGAAAACATACTGGACCTGATCATCACCAACATGGGGACTCTATTCTCCAGACCAGAAGTGTATCCCTCACTGGTAAGATCAGACCATAAACTAATCTCACTGGATATTCACATCCCGACCCCACCCCCTGCCCAGAAAACCACAGTGGAAAAACTTCTCTAAAGCAAATTTCACACTCCTCAAAACCGAGGTGGAATCCTTCAAAGCCCCCGGGCCTGTGGAAAATAAGGCCCAGACAGCAGAATCCTTTATAAACGCATTCTATGAACACCTTCAGGAATGCATGGATCATGCAATCCCAAATAAAACCAAGATCCAATCCTCCAAAGGCAGACGTCCTGTCTGGTGGACCCCAGCCATAAACAAACTATACAATAGAAGGAGGAAGCTACTACATGATAGAGCAAAATCCCAAAAAGGGAAGGCATCTCTGATCGGTATTAGCAAAAAACTACGGGCACTCATAAAATCGTCTAAGGCCAGCTTAGAAAGAAAAATTGCACAGGACACTAAGGATATTCACAAGGCTTTCTTTAGTTATGTTAGGATCCTGGGTGGGAATTCCCAGATATGCTCAGAATTAGTCCAAAATGACAAAAAATACACTGAACCCACAGACATTGCCAACATCCTAGCTGACAGGTTCAGCGCAAACTTCTCCCCACCCTCCCAACCAAAAGGGCAAATATCTATCCCAGCAGAGTGCTGCCCCCTGACATCTCAGATGCTCAGGTAAGAGCCGCCCTCTCCAAAGCAAAAAACACAGCATCAATGGGACCAGATGGTGTCCCATGCTGCACTCTACATAAACTCCAAGAAGAGCTAAACCCAAACATAAAACTACTGTTCAATCTCAGCCTTACTACAGGATATGTACCCAAAGAGTGGCATATAGCAACAGTCGTCCCTCTCCACAAAGGTGGTGCCTCAACGGATCCTGGAAACTATCGCCCCATAAGCCTGACTAGTTTGGTCTGCAAAGCTATGGAAAGGATCATCATGGACCTCATAAATAAAGATATTGGGGACCTACAGACACTGGATCCTACCCAGTTCACCTTTGTTAAGGGCAGATCCTGCCTCTTAGACCTGGTCAATTTCTTTGAAACAGTCACCAAGGCCATTGACAAGGGGAAGGTGGTCCACACAGCCAACCTGGACCTGGCAAAACCCTTCGATACAATACCCCACTCTGGCATTATAGATAAGCTCACCAGCTTAAATATAAACCCCTATGTCACTAGATGGGTTGCAAACTGGCTCAAGGACAGAACCCACATGGTTAGAATTGCTGGAGCCATGTCAGACTCCAAACCAGTTACAAGTGGCATCCCACAAGGCTCAGTCCTGGGACCTATCTTGTTCGGTATATATTTCTCAGAGGTACAGGCCAACACAGAAGGACTGTGGCTGACCAAGTTCGCAGATGACTGCAAACTGGGCGCCATAATCGACTCTCCATCCGACACAAGCATCCTCCAAAAGGGCCTCATAGAAACAGACAACTGGTGCCAGAGCCATGGCCTCAAGCTAAACACCAAAAAGTGTATAGTCATCCCCTTTGGCAAAAACAAAGTGCCCACAAATTACCACATAGGTGCTAATCCATCATGTACAGAAGAAGTAATTAGGGACCTGGGGACCCAAGTTGATAGCAATCTCTCATTTGACAACCACGTTGCCAACGTGGTTAGAAAAACATTTTATATAGCCCACCTAATCATGAAGGGATTCACATCTAGATCAGGGGAGGTCATCGTGCCTCTTAACTCATCCCTCATCAGGCCCATAATTGAGTACAATGGCCCTTTTGGGATGTACCTTACCAGACACCTGCAGCAACTGGAAAGACCTCAAAAGTACCTCACCAAGAGGATCAAAGGGCTCAAACAGATACCATATGCTGCCCGGTTAAAGAAACTCCAGCTCTACTCAGTGGCATACCGCCTGCTCAGAGGCGATCTGTGCCTGACGTATAAAGCCATGTCCAACCCGGAATTAATGGACATGCTGCACCTCAGAAAATCCAAATCCCATTGAGCTATGCGCTCGAGAGACTTGAACCTCAGCACTGAAATAAATAGGACATGCTGGAGGGACAGATTCATAACCCAGAGGCTCCCTTCACTCTGGAATAAAATCCCAGTCCAGGTTAGGCAGAGTCCCTCATTGACTCTCTTCAAGGAATCTTGATGAGTGGATGGGAGATCGTAGGTTTACCCCGGGTATCACTTCTGTGTCACTGTTAGACAGAGACACAGTATACTAACCTCTAAAAATGGCATAGCAAAATTAGTTTAAAATGGGTGGCGAAAGCCAAACACACTCTGGCTAGGCTTAGAAATGCCCTAGGGCAGATAGCCTAGTATGAACCTATGAACCTATAAAACACTTATAAGAAAACATCAGACTTCAATTTCAAAACACTGGCAATAGAGGCCACCTCATTGATGCCCAGGTATTGTGTGGCATTACATTTCAGTTTCCACCTTAACTCAATATATTCCAAATATAGGTCAACAGGACCACTCCGGGGTCCAAGGTTAACTTGATCAATAGCTATAAGTCTAAAATGATGTAAGGGATGTTTCATAATGTGCTTCACCAAGGCATTGGATCTAGAAATATCATATATATGCTTGTATATCCTATTTTTAAACTTCCAAGAACACTGATGGACCCAAGGAAGGCACAACTCTCCAGGTTAAAAACTTAATTCATTGTCAGTCATAAGTGCTTTCGCAGCTACTGCTGCTTCATCAGATAACAAACACATTAAACCAAAGCTGGCTTTTAAGTAGGAAAGTGAAACAGTGTTAAATCAAATGACCACAACATTTAAAAAAATACAGCTAAAATATATGTTATTTAAACAGCACGTAAAAACATGTTCTTATAAATACAACATAAAAACTGTATAAAAATATATACAAAACTACCTAGGAGCAAGTAAAAATGCTTCTATAGCTAACAAGAAAACAAACATATATAATTACAGATGCAAAGGCAAATACTCTCATCTGGCTAGTGGTCTTGACTTCAGTTTGGGTTTAATGGGTACAAACACATTCAACCTATGCCCAAAATTTCCCCTCAGCCTGGTAATCCACATAGCTTCCATCTGTTCTGTCTGATTCCTTATATCTCCACCCCTTAGAGTCTCAGAAACTCTACCAATAACAAGAAATTTGAATGTGTGCCTAGAATCAGTAGCCAGTAATTGTTGTGACAAAGCACTAGCTGTGCTTCCATTTTCTATATAATAAACATGCTCCTTTATTCTCTCCCTTAAAGCCCTATCAGTCTTTCCTATATAAAATTTGGAACATTTCTTGCAGTGGGCTAAGTAAACAACATGTTCCATACTGCAAGTAGAAAATATTGTATATGAAACTCATAATCCCTTTTTTGTTCTGGATGTGTACATTTTGCACTGCTATCAATGTATGAACACATTGAACACCTACCACAGGATCTCATGACTTTATTTCTATACTGCACAGAATCCATGGTGGGGTAACAAAGCTGCCTTTTCAATGATTTCATATTTCTTAAAAGGAATCTGGGAGTAGTGTCTATCAGCTTACTGATGTCATGGTCTGTTGTTAAAATTCCCCAGTGTCTCTTAATAACATTCATATAGGAAGAAACATCAGAAGAAAAATATAGGGGAACCCTAAGTTTATAATCCTTTCTTCTATCTTTCACTGACTGATGTGTCTTTCTAGAAACTTAAGGTTTAGCTGTGCTAGATCTAAGAGACCGAACCTCACCTATGTTCCTTAAAATATTGTGTGTATCATAACCTCTGTCAATCAGTTCCATGTGTAAAATATTAAGTTGGTTGTCAAAATCACTGTCCTGGACATTAAGCTTAGAAGCTCTAAATATCTGATTCCTGACAACATTCTGAAAAATGTGTGTGGGGCGGGGGGTGAATACTGTCTCTAGCTAATACATGATTAACATGACAAGACTTCCTATATAATCTAGTGAACAAACCCCCATCACCATCCATCTCTACAGTGACATCCAAAAAATCTGTTTTACTAGAGAACACATTAGAAGTAAATCTTAAAAATTTTGTAGTATTATTAATATATTTACTAAATTCCCTAAGTTCAT
This sequence comes from Protopterus annectens, assembly GCF_019279795.1. Classification (NCBI taxonomy): domain Eukaryota; kingdom Metazoa; phylum Chordata; order Ceratodontiformes; family Protopteridae; genus Protopterus; species Protopterus annectens. Next base: position 1,980,078,377 of record NC_056735.1, on the reverse strand, counting down.
TTTCTGTTCCATTCCACAGAAGTAATAAATCATCCACGAACCTTCTATAAAATACTTTTTGTTTACAGGGTCCATTGAAAATATATTTATCCTTCCATACTGCCATAACCTAATTGGAATAGCTATTGGCACAAGATGTGCTCATAGCTACACCATTCCATTGCCAGAAAATTCTTTCATCAAACAAGAACACATTGTTCTCTAATACACACTGTAATAGAACCTTAACAAGCATACTCTCTGCCTCATCAAACTGTGAATGCAACCTCAGAAAATCTTGTATCATACCCAAACTTAGGTCATTGAGTAGACCATAAATAAAGAGGTAAATAAAGAGGCCACATCTAAGGTGACCAACAGCACGAGTAATCTCTATCAAGTATTACAATTCCACCCCCCTTATCAGATGGTCTGATAGTAACATCAAAACTGTTCTTCAAATTATCAAGAGGTTTCAGTTCATACTCAATTAAATTATAATAACCATGTCTTTTCTTTGTAGCTAACATATCAGAAATTTCCATTATGCATAAATTCAATTTATACTTCCAAGTGGTGGAATAAGTGATTTGGGAATTTAAGTACACAATGACCTAACTTTTGACCAACATGTGTCTATTGTTGTAAGAAAGTCCTTCTATACTACGCAGCTTATAAACAAAGGGATTGTGGCTAAATCTAGGGATGTCATTGTCCCAATTTAATCAGTCTTCATTAGGCCAGTCATTGAATATACTGCCCCTTTGGCATGTATCTGTCCAAACACAGGCTACAACTGGAACACCCACAGAGATACCTTACTAAAAGGATACAAGGCCAAAACAACATGTCCTACATGGACTGACTCAAAGCCCTGTCACTATATTCAGTATCTTACAGACTGCTAAGAGATGACCTGTGTCTGGCAAACGAGGTATTCTCTTACCCATCACCGATGGATTTGCTGCACATTAACAAGTTAAATGGGATCAGAAATTCTAAGCCTATGGATCTAGACCTTTTCTGCAACATCAGTAGAATGGTTTGGAGGGACAGGTATATCTCACAGAGGATACTGCTGCTGTGGAACAGACTCCCCATGCACATAAAACAAAGTTCATCCCTGCCCATATTCAAGCATGACATAAACCTATGGATGGGAAATAGAAAACTTACCCCAGGACTGCCCCCTATACTACTAGTGGACAGAGGTAGCTGCAAATGCTTTATTCCATGTACAGGTCTCCTCAAATTGTCTATAGTGTAATCAGAGTTATTTTTATTAGGGGTAATATATAATTGTCGACCAATGAGTGGGTAAGGACAATCTATAACCAAATAGGATAAGTTATTTTGAGCATCAAAAGGGAAAGCGTCTAGGCTTAAAATGGCCTGCAAGGGCAGCTAGCCTAGTACTTGCCTATGAACTTATGAACCTATTGTTCTCTGCCACACCTCTGTACATGTGTACTTGTGTACATGCTATGTGCTTTGTGTGGACATTAGACTGTGATTCTTCATTCAGACAGGCTGATGTTCTTTCATTTCTAAGTCCTGGAATAATCTGTTTCTTCTCTGACCTTTTATGTACATTTGCAGATCTGCTTGATGCTCACAATTGTGATTACAGGGCCTGATATGCCTGGCTGTGGCCTGTGGTGCCCAGGGGCCAGTCTCTGTTAAGCATTTTTTAATCTTCAATATTTGTGACACTCTTCTTTTGGATTGTCTCAAATAAAGCCTATTTGTAGTGGAGCACCACATTTTACCTCTCATGTCCTGAGGTTTCCATGGTTGCTGATGCATGATTCATGGCTGGATTAACATGGTGGTTATTAAATGTACTCCAGTCTTTTGACTGCTTTTAGATGGCATCCTGTGTTTACTTACATGGGCCTGTTCCATAATACACACTACTACATGTAATTTTGGGTGCTGCCAGGGTTTCCAGTTATTAATCTCCTGTTTTATTTATTTTTTTTTTATTTTCAGCAGGTGTTTAGACATAAAGGCAAATAATTCTTCTGGAACTGAAAATACCTGCTCTTTGAACCTCATGTCATCACATTGCTAGATCTGATGACAGAAGTTGAAGCAGACTTGGGAGCAGTGTAGGAAAATAATAGATTTTTTACAAAGAGAATAACTTTAAATATCTAACAGATTTGTTGGTGGCTTCTTCAAGTTCCACCAGTGAATCAGTGAGCCCTGGAGACACCATGTGTAGAACAATGTGCCGAGGTAAGAGTTTATTTTGCAGAAGTTCTTAAAGATGTACTAAGTTGGAACTTGGACCCTTAGTTGTTCAGTTAAATGAACTAGACAGAGCTGCTCCATGGAAAGATTCTCAGTGATGTGCGCTAAATGGTAGCTGTGCCAATGAATAATGCAATGCAGACCCTTTGTTAGTATAAACAGTCCTAAGAACTATGTCCTTAGAGGAGTTATTACTCAATGATTAAGAAATGATGTTTTGTTGTTTAATGCAGTCACTTTTCAGTGAAACCCACTCAGACAAACCTGAATGGCACTTACTAAAGATTTTATAACTTACCTGAGGTTTTGTGACCTTCAGATTATATCTGTTTTTTAAGGGCTGCAATCCCCTGCATGAAAGCAGGATGGATTACCTCATGAGAAAAAAAAATAGTAAATTCCAATTTAATTAGACAAGTTCATATTTTTTTATTTATCCTTTTTGATGACTAGGTTAGTCTGAATTAGTTTCACTGAAATAAGTGAGTTTTTATTTATATTTTTTATTTAACATTTGTTTAATGGGATAGTCCGACTTGGAACAAAGCCAATTTTCAGCAGAGGCCCATGGAGAAAAGCTCCAGACGTACATGTCTTTGTAACATGGGAGGAAACTGAAACACCCAGAGGAAACCCACACGAACGGAGGGAGGGCATGCAGACTTCACACAAAAGGTACTCCAGTCAAGAATCAAACCAGAGAACCTCATGTTTTGCAGTAACGATGCTACCGCTGCACCACTGCACTGTCCAAGATAAATCATAACCTTTAAGATAACTGTGAAGACACTTATTCCATGACAATTACATATGATCACTTAAAAGATAATGCCTAGCTGTGCAGATATGAATTTAGGCAATATGAAATTATTAGGGCAGAGTGCAATGGTTCATAGTTTCCTCAGTGATTAATTCTAATGCAGTTTTACAGGGAAAACTTGATTTTGCTCACTTTTTTGTGTGTGTCTGTGTGGCACAGCAGTGAAGACACAGTGTCAGATCATGCCATCAGGCTACTGTAACATACTGTTGATGAGTGTCATATTTCTGGCATCATCTGTAGCTGCCCCATTCAGAATATCAAAAATATTTAAACATAGCAAGAGAAGGAAACATGAAAATAAGCTATTATTGTCAAAGAATATAATATTGTATCAATATATAAATATTAGTGCGTGTCTCTTATGGAATAAATCATTTTACTGTGCCCCATTATTCTTGTTATTTTGTTTTGACATTAAAATAAGTTATAATAATACATATTGTCTGCTCAAATGAAATGAATACACATTTGCATTACTTTTAAATGAATAAGCTGTGGATGGAGAAGTAAAGAGAAATACACATACACATACTGTTGTGCTTTATGGTGTATAGACTTTATAGTGTTTATACAAACAGAGAATCATTCTGCTGCAGATATTTAAACCATACAGAAGAAAGAGTGTTACTAACTGCATGTTACTTAGTCTCTGTTATTTATAGTTATTTATGTGAGTAAATACACTAAAGCTCATCAATGCGGTGGCATCCGTGTCAAATGACTTATCATCATTAAACTATTTACCAGAAAAAAAGTTTATATATATATATATATATATATATATATATATATATATATATATATATATATATATATATATATATAAGGGCTTTGAAGCAGTATAACATTTTACAAGATTGCTTCTTACATATGTAGATTTTTTTCTGCTGAATTTAAAGGACAATTCAAAAATACTCTGGCAAGTAATATCCTATAGAACAATACAAATAATTGCATCTTGACCAATTGTACATGCATTGAACATATAATTTTTAGTAATGTCTTGTGTGTCATTTATTACTTAATTAGATCACATTTGTGTGTGTGCGTGTGTGTGTGTATGTGTGTGTGTGTGTGTGTGTGTGTGTGTGTGTGTGTGTGTGTGTGTGTGTGTGTGTGTGTTTTATAGTTGCATTATCCTCAACTACCTGTCAGCCATCAATCATCTGTCCATCACATGTGAGCCCATTTGCTTTGAGGTTTACAGAGTATTTCCTTCAGATTCCCTAGGACTCTCATCCTTGCAACCTTTATGGAGTTTGTGCTCTCAACAGCATCCTAGGCCTGAAAGCATTTTTGTCTGAATGGCCCTAATCCTCCTACTTAGGTGGTGATACGAGCACCTTTGTCACTGTAAGGATCACCAATACCGATTTAACAACTCATGACAATGCTTTTTTGCACATGACTATCAGCACTACTGTCAGGGGCTTGAGTGGCCATGCGCATACACCCATATAATCTGTCCCTGTCTTCCAACATAGATCATCTCATGGAATGATGGAGTAAGACTGGCTAAGACTGCACCCACTCCCCCAAGATAGGCATGCCCAACACATCCCTTACCATATTGTCAAGCACCTGAGCTGGTAACTGAACCCAAGTCACTGGAGTGTAGTCAGGACTTTATACTTCTGTACCAATAACCATCAACAAGAGACCCAAGTAGTCTATAGCCCACAGAAGCAAAGACTTCATGACAAATGTCCACTGCAAATCATAAAGTTTATTTTCCATACCACAACATGCATGATTCAGTTGAGCACAATTTAAAATTAATTAACACACTTTCAATCCTAAACAAAGAACAAGAAGTCATCAGAAAAAACATCCTTGCTGTTAGAATCTGCCCAAACAGAAAGCAAATTGCTTCAATAATACAACCAAATCCATTCTGCTTCATCAAGAGAACTGGCCTCCTCTGGCAAGTTAATTGAAATATCCACAAAGTATTACTCATGGAGTCAGACCAACAGAATGCTCTCTGCTTGGCAACATATCTTTCGCCAAGTAATTGTGGAAAGAGCCTTTAGTAATGTGATTCCTGCTGTCTAGAACAATTTATACTTCTGTACCACCAGAGTGACATATGTATGTCAGTAACCATTTGAAATGTCAGGACTTGCTATGACTGAATGGGTGAAAAGAATGTATTTAAGTATGCCAAGTCCAAGATGGCTGTTTCTCAGAATATTCCCTTTTCTCCAAAGTGTGATGATCTTGGAGTTAGTATATATAAGTTCATGGGGAGTTGGGGGCTTGCCCCATGAAAAAAAAGAAATGAGATTCACTCTTCTACTGCATTTTTGATCTTTTTTTGGCATGTGGGCACTTGGAATTTCAAGTGCCAACATTTCATTAGGGAGCCATGTATGTCCCGTTTCTTAGTTTAATAAGCTAGGTATTAGTACAGTGCGCATACTGAAAATCAATGTTAGCTGTAGGTGTGAGACAACTTAAATAAAATATAGTGGAAATTGTTTTGTGAAAAAAAAAGCAGAAAATAAGTATTCCTACAGGAAAAAATAAAGAGTAGAATAGAGACAATTTGACAAGAAATATCAAATAACATCACAAGTATACTTTCAAGTACTTAGAAAATGTATTTGAAGTAGAGTTTTTAACAGATTATGCTTGATTTCTTAACAAATTTAGTTCAGATTTTGATTCCAGATTATTGGCAGCTGGGGCTGCTCCAATATGTTTATTAAGAAACCTAAGCTGATATATGTATGTATGTATAGTGTGTACCATGTCAGGATGCTGTTTAAAGTAAAACATGGATAACATGAAGAAGTAAATGGCCTAAGATAAACAAAGGAAATTGATCTTATTACTGATATTTATGCAGTACTTATCATTCACAATGTATTATTCTACTTTTTGCAACACTTGCTGTTATATAATAGGACCTTTCCAGCTATGTTTCAGATAGGCTGGTGTGAGAATGTCCATACAGCTATGATGTTGATATTTTTATTGTCTTTTTTTCTTCAAGAGCTAGAAAATTATTTTTGTATAACAGTCATTTGCTTTGTTGAGTTTTCCTTAGAATGACAAGAATGTGGTGGTCCAGCATGAACTTTACAGCTGAAACTCAGTATATTTACAGGAATTCATTACCATTATGTGGATCTGAATTAATACATGGAAGTTAAGAGCAGTTTCTGTCAGATAGTTGTTACATTCTTGAGAAAAATATTGCTTTATTTCTGGAAGTTTATGGTGTCTAGACTAGGTGACTGGAGCAAATTTAGACACATGCTAAACTGTTTGTAGCTTATTTTGTGCATCATGGATTGCTATAGCCTTACAAAGGCATAATGATAATGCCACATGCCATAAACAAACAATGCGAAGAGCAATGGACTAAGGACTGAACCCTGAGGGACAACAGATTCAGAGGGAGATGTGATCCGGTTTCCTTCTATTTAAGTGTTAGACAAACCACCGTGAGTGTGGTGGAGGCAGGTGAATTACTGTTTGGTGTTGAGCTGTAGACAGTTCTATAACTCTTTTTTCACTGTCCATGGCCTAAGAAGAATGCTCTAAGAGTATAAGAAGGGTTTTGCTTACTCCGCATGCTGACTAAAACCATGTAAGATACTTTTTTTTTTGGAGACATGATGGCAGCTGCTTTTAAACAGGGGTGGCTCGTGCTATAGGACTGCAGGACTGCAGCCCCTCACCTTTAAAAATAAAAATAATTGCGCCCCCTCTCCACTGCAGAAAATGAAAAAAAAAAAAAAAATTTGTTAGATTCTTGGAACTCACGCATGCATATTGAGTTCCTGACTGCTGTATTAGGCAGTCCAGAACTCCACACACACATGCATGCTTACTTCCTGAACTCCAGACTGCTCAGTTAGGCAGTCCAGATAGGGAAGGAAGGGAACTCCACCCTAGAGGTCTGTGAGGTGATGATCACACAGACCGTAAACACACTGGACTGCATCGCCGGCAGGCTGGAGGCTCCAGCCTACTCACGTCTCGTGGGGAAACCCAGAACAGCCTGCACGGGCTGTTATGGAGGTGATCAGGCTGCTACCGAGGACGTAGCTTGCAGTTATGAGTTGCTACAGAGGACTTAGCTTGCAGAGGACAGAATCAGGCAGGCCGCTACAGAGGATCGGAAGGCAGGGTGTGTTAGCTTGCAGAGGACAGAATCTGTGTGTGTGTGTGTGTGTGTGTGTGTGTGTGTGTGTGTGTGCGTGTGTGTGTGCATGCTTACCTTGCAGAGGACAGTTATAAAGGTGATCAGACTGCTACAGAGGACTTAGCTTGCAGAGGACAGAATCAGGCAGGCCTCTACAGAGGATCAGAAGGTAGGGTGCATTAGCTTGCAGAGGACAGAATGTGTGTGCGTGTGTGTGTGTGTGTGTGTGTGTGTGTGTGTGTGTGTGTGTGTGTGTGTGTGTGTGTATGTGTAATGCCCCAGTTGCTACATGGTGGTGGGTAGAGAATAAGGCTTGAACCCTGTACCTTGGGCCCAACTGGCAAGAGCCTGATTTCCCTATCCACCACCATTTGTAAAACATTTGCAGATTTTTGCCTCATATTTGTTCTGTTCTGTTCTGTTCCTCATAAAATCTGTGGTTTCTGTATTTTTGTTACTTAATACAGCCAGTCGTGCAGTGGTAGCATTGTTGCCTGACAGCTACCAGTTGTCTGGTTTGATTCTTGGCTGGGGTGCCTTCTGTGTGGAGTCTGCATGTCCTCCCTGTGTTTGTGTGTGTTTGCTCTGGTATCCTCAATGGATATTTGTCCCTATTTTTTGGACTGTATTCCCCCATTATTGGCTTTGTCCAGGTTTTTTGTGCCAAGGTTGAGAGCTATGGTGATAACTGAATTCACTGAATATGTTTGGGGGCTGTATTCCCCCATTATTGGCTTTGTTCAGGTGTTTTGTGCTAAGATGTTGACAGCTATGGTGAGAACTGAATTCACTAAATGGTAACCATTTAAGTTTCAGTCTTCCTTTCTTTCATAAAAGAGATGATTTGGCATAGTGGTATGTTGCTTTGACTGTTTTGAACAGTGTCCTGGGTTCAATACTTGGCAGTGAAATGTATGGTGGTAACACAGCATTTTATTCTAACAACTTTCCAACATTATACAAACAATGTTTAAAATGTGTCCCTGTTTTTTGGTCTTTTGCCCCCCCCCCACTAATTTTTGGATTTTTCCAGATTTCTTGTGCTGCAAAGTTCAGAGATGCAGCTGAGTGTCAAGTAGATTTTACAAGAAGCTGAGAGCTGCAGGGGAACAAAAGTTTAGTGCTGCTTATGCCGAGTTGGTTTGTGTTGTTAATAGCACAATAGGTAGTGTACTTGCTTTTGATGCAGAGGGCTGTGGGTTCTACTCCCACAGTAAATAGATTCATTGATGATACTGTACTGTATTGTAAAGGGGGTGGATGCCGCAGTCCTTTTTGGTGAAGATACCTAGCAACTATGAACCTGTTATCAGTTTGCCATCCATTCCCTATTGAAATATTACTAGCTTATCATTTTTTAATGCAACTTAGGCAATTTATTCCTCAAGGGCAACAGGCACTTTATTTGTAGATGAAACAATGAAATATAAAGTTGTTTGCTAGCAGCAACCTCTTCATTAGTTACAAATTTCTTTAATGTGGAATTATTTAAATGACTTTTACTTCTTCAGAGATTGTGCATATTTACTAATACTGGTGGACTGTATAAGTTTGAGTAGACTTTTATAATAGAAATGTTCTGAATTGGGCAGTTTTGTAATTATTGGTGCATGTATTTTGTTTCATTGTTTACTGGAAAAATTTTCTGAATTGGGCAATTTTGTCATTATTGGTGCATGCATTTTGTTTCATTGTTTACTTGAAAAATTTTCAAAACAAATTTCAAACACCCTCTAACAACTGTACTATATTGTGCAAGGAATATAATTTAATACAATCAGGAAGGCGTATCAAAGACCACATGTATGTTTTGTGTCCAAGGGGCCTATGATTTGAAAACAGCCCAAAGTTAATCTTTATCTGCCACTGGCAAAATGTATTTTCTTTGACTGTGGGTTTCAGTGCTGTTTCACTGAATGTGAATTTCAAGGGCAGAGAAGTTTTAATGCTAATTCTGTTTTCATTGTGAGATTGCATTGCTTTATTTAGCAGCTGTCTTAGTGTTTGTGCTGTAAAATGCAAAATAAAACTTTCAAATGAAGTCCAAATCATTGTAGAAGTAAAGCAGTATGTGCATTAGTGTTTATGGTAAATGGAGTGAAATAGCCAAGTAATGGTTCATTGGAATGGCTGCAAGGGGGAGGCTCCATTCGACCATGATTTTGTGAGGGGGAAGGGCGGCAAACTGAAAGACAGCCCTGGCTGAACTATACCTCTCAACTGTCCAGATTTTCACAGAATTAATAGATTTTTGTTTCTTATTTTTGGTTTGTTCCTCATAAAATGTGTGGTTTTCTGGCAAATAATTTAGGAATTAAGTCACTAAATAATGACAGACACTGAGTTTCAGACTTCATAACCTTCAGAAAAATGCATGATAAAGCAAGACCTGTTATTCTATCAGTTGTCTCAGTTTATACAACAATTTATAGTGCTGTTTATATGTCCCCCCAGTATATTTGGCCTTGTCCGGATTTCCTGTATTAAAAGGTTGAGAGGTACGTGCAAATAAATTGCTTTATAGAATTAGGCATATCCAAACCTCTCAACTGTCCCTGATTTTGGCTCAAAATGTTGCTCTTCCCCTAATAATCCCGCTGCAAAATGGAAATTTTGGAAGAAAACGTGAAGGGCTTACAATTAAGAAATAACTGTAATAATCAGAGTTATAGATTACTTTTATTTCAGAAATGCATGTAGGTTCTTTTATTTTGTCAGCTGCTCAAGTTAGTAGTACTAATATTAAAAAAAATGTCCCTTCTTTGACAGGTTCCCAGCTGAATTGTGTGGCTATTTTATATTTTTGCATCACATTTTTGGTCCATTATTCATAAAATTGCGTTTTTTTGGCAAATTAGTGGCAAATCATTAAAGACTGAAGTTAGAAAATAATGACAGACATTTGAGTTTCAGATTTCGTACCTTTCAGAAAATTCATACTAATGCAAGACCTACTATTCTATTATCTTTCTAAGTTTATAAGAGCAATATTTAAAAATTGTCCTAATTTTTGGGCCTTTGTCCCACTTCTATGTCTGGCTCTGTCCATATTTCTTGTTCTGAGGTTGAGAGGTATGACAAATGTGTCAGGGCCATCACAGTCAGCCAGAGACATTTCAAATTGTGACATACTTGTTGCACCCCACTCCCCCATGTAGTCACTCTGGAAGTATCCAAGTAAGGCAAGGAGCAGTTATGCAGTGTAAATGTGTAGAGTATCCCCCCCATCCAAGGTAGACACAAGTGCTACTTTTATTCTGTCCTTGATTTTGCAGAATGTTCTGGTTTCTGTCATATTTTTATATTGTTGATTTATGCTTATCATTACTCAGAAAGTGCCTGTTGCTCTGTGTTTAAGTAGCAATGCTTTAATGACCATCAGGTAAGCTTGTCTGAGATTGTAAGATGCAGTAAGCTTTAATAAGCATACTGTTAAAGAATTGCCAACATTGAAAGCCTTTCTGTTGTTGCCATGCAGAAAATACTTACATAACTAGATAATGTATAAGTCTTGGGTACTGAAATGCATATGACAGAATTTGTAATAAAGGACAGGATTACATTATTTTAAGAAGCTCATTACATTTGTTGGAGACTTGCAGTCATCTTCGCAGGCTTTATCTGTAAACCAAACTGAATGCCAATCTATCATGTGTGGTCAATTACCTGTATCTTGAGCTTGTTTCTTGTTTGCTTTTCATTTTTTACTTTGATCATGTTTTCCCCATGAAACACGTAGATAGTTGTCAGGCAGCAGGTCTTTTTTGGATAAGAAACATTTTTACAAGTGGGGGTATCACAGAGATTGCTACTTTCGGCATGTTACTTGGTACAGCAATAAAGCTGAATATAAATTATAATTAGAACTGCAGTGCAATGAGAAGTGGTTTGAGTTGAGTGCTGCTTGTTTTTCTTATACTTGATTTTGACTGACATTCCAGTAATCTATTTAAAACGTAATTTATTTTTTCATGCCTCACAATCTTTTTGTTTCCATCTAGCTATTAAGTAAAACATGCAGCCAATGCATTGAAATATTTTTTTCTTCTACACTTCATTTTGTCTTGATTGGACTCTCATAATGATGGTTTGGCACCCAGGGCAGCGTATTTAATTAAAGTTGCAGTTTTTTATGGTTTTGAGCATAGCTCCACCCCTTTCTAGTTGATCACACCCCTTCCCATTGACCCCACCCATTCACCTGTCTCCTGCATCCCCCCTTTGATTTGAAGTCACCAGCCGCCACTGCTTTTAAATTGCATTTGTCATCATTTTAGCAAGTGTGTACTGTGTACTGGAATTACAATATCTTCTTTCCAAGCTGTAGAAATACATTGCTTGTAGCTGTTATTAGTTTAACGTGATTGCTTTGTAAACTACTGGCCTAGGAGTTACTCTCTTAATTTGAGTAGCATGCTCAAGGCTGAGAGTGATCTACTTTTTGTTTCTTGTAAGTAGTTTTTACATCAGAGGTATATTGACTTGTGTAATTTGTTATGAGCAAACAGTTTTGTTGATGTTTGTATTCATAACAGCCTTAAATGGAACTGATTTGTTGGTGTATTACTCAGGAAAGATGATGAGGATTGTTTGGTAGAGAATTTCTCTCCAGAACCATCACTATGCTCTTGTTAGCAAAGTGAATTTGCTTATTGTTTTGAGTTTTTTTTTTAATTTATGATGTTATTCAGTGTGTCATTAGCCTGAGTGCTTTTCCAGGCTTCATCTCGACTGACTGTGTATAATTGATGTTTTGATAGCTGTAACAGTGTCTATGATCCTTTTTGGTCTATTAATGAGTAACTGTTGAAGGCTGTGGAGTTCAAAACTGTTCTATACAGTTATAAGCTGAAGGATTTCATGTTGGAAATGCAATTTATGGGTGCTTCTGGAACTTAACTTAGGACCAAACTGCAAAAGTTGACATTTGGTTGCATTTTTTGTCATAGCTGCTACCTTCAAGAAATTTAGGTAAAGCAATAGTTCTTCATTTATTTTAATCGGTGCTGTTTTTTCAAATCATCCATCTTAACATTGCAGAAAGCTGTGTATGTGAAAGAAATAACATTTATATGTATATAAGGGCATTATTCTTCCTTAAAATGTAATTATGGTTTATTTATTTTTTCTGTTTTTTTTTTCTTATTGTCATTCAGCAGTTTTCTCTGTTACTGGAATATATCACAATAGCAGTTAATATATTTGTTCTGTAATGTAACTGTTCTCTCTTTTTTAATTATTTACTTATCTGTTGTTTATTATTTATTACATATTATATATTATTTATTGTTCATGTAGGAGAACTGGTCTACTGATGCTTTTTCACTCATGATCCAGGCTCAGAGAGCAGGACATACACAATCAGTACATTCAGAACAAACACAGTTAATAACACTGGTAGAAGAAGAGAGGTAATAATACACAACAGAGTGGTCTCCATTATTTTAAACCATGTCTCAGTGATTACATAGATGTCATTGTCTTCCAGGGCAAGAGGGAAGGGCTTGGCGGTAGTGAAGTTTCTTCTTCAGGCTACTAGCATTCATCAGTAACAAATTCAAATTTTCTTTTATTTAATTCATTATGTTGGTAGGTTTATCAGGTTGGTTTTGCCTAAAAAAGGCTCTGTGAGGGTAGACAATGCCTTTGGCAATAACTGAAACCCTAAGGTGACAGATGCAGGTGATCCCTGGTGAAGCATTGTGGTCTGTTGATCATATCCACCCATGCTAAAAAATAGTGGATCTCCTTTGAATGACACCAAAATCTAAACCAATTATTAAAGCCAATTATTTTTTGCTCATATGATGGCATCGTTCTTGGAGATTATCTTTTCCTTACCTCTACCTTCACTATCTCTCTAACTCTTACCTTTCCTCTCCACTTTTACTACCATGTCATTTACCTCTCACCACTATTTCAATACACATGTAATAATGCATTTGATTTAATAATGATGTGACTTTTCAAGTATATCCCATCGATGTGTGTAGTGATAATGCTTTGACAATTATTTTATAATGTATGTGTCATCAGCTGGGCCTCTGCTGAAACTGGATTATAGCCCTGTTGGACAATCTCAGTCAACAAATGGAATTAATAAAAAATAAATGGCGCAGAGCAACAGTCATACCACTCCACAAAGAGGTTGCCACCATGGACCCCGGGAACTATCGCTGTATTAGCCTGATGAGCCTGGTCTGCAAGGCCATGGAATGTATCATCATGGAATTCATAAACAAGACATTGGTAACCTCCAAACTCTGGACCCCACCCAGTTTGGGTTTGTGAAGGGCAGATCATGCCTACTGAGCCTGATTGACTTCATTGAAACAGTCACCAAAGCCGTAGACGAGGGTAAGACAGTTCATACAGCATATCTTGACCTTGCCAAGGCTTTTGCCACCATCCGCCATTCTGGAATCATACATAAACTCACTAAACTGGGTATAAATCCATATGTCACAAGATGAGTCTCCAACTGGCTCACTGACATAATCCACAATGTAAAAGCTGCAGACTCCAAATCTTACCTCAAACCTGTGACAAGTGGAGTACCACAGAGTTCAGTCGTGGGTCCCCTCCTGTTTGGCATCTACTTCTCTGAAGTACAGGCTAACATAGTGGGCCTCTGGCTGACAAAGTTCACAGATGACTGCAAATTAGGTGCCATAGTTGAGTCCCCAAATGACGTGGACATCCTACAGAAGGGCCTCACTGAGATTGATGCCTGGTGCCAGAGCCACGGCCTCAAACTCAATGCCAAAAAGTGCATTGTCATTCACTTTGGTAAAAACTCAGCACCCATGAACTATCACATAAGTGGCAGTCCACTTAATGCCGAAGGTGTGATAAGAGACCTTGGGACTCAGGTGGACAGTAGTCTCTCCTTTGACAATCTCATTGCCACAGCAGTCAGGAATTCCTTCTATGTGGCACACCTCATCACGAAAGGGTTCTCATCCAGGAAAAAAGAGGTCATTGTGCTCCTCTACTTGGTGCTCATTAGAGCCATTATTGAGTACAGCTCCTCTTTTGAAATGTACCTCACAAGACAGCTGCAACAGCTGGAAAGGCCACAAAAATACCTCACAAAGAGGATTACAGGACTCAAACAGATGCCCTACACTGACCTTCTCAAGAAACTCCAGCTTTACTCTGTAGCATATCGCCTACTCCGAGTTGATCTCTGCCTAACATACAAAGCTATGTCAAACCTCGAGCTGTTGGACATGCTACACCTAAAGAAATCCCAATCCCTCTGAGCTACATGCTCCAGGGACCTAAGCCTTGTCACCACAATAAACAGAACATTCTGGAGGGATAGATTCCTATCCCAGAGACTTCCCATACTCTAGAACAAGCTACCAATCCATGTCAAGCAGAGTTCCTCATTAGCACTCCTCAAGAAAAATCTTGATGAGTGGATGGGAAATAGGAAATTCACCCCAGGGATCACTACTGTGGCTCTTCTTGACAAGGGCACAGGAAAATAGCCTACTTGGGTGACTAAGGCCAGGGAACCTTGTTGCCTAGCCTTACCTAGGCCCGTGGGCTGATAGCCTAGTACCTACCTATGAACCTATAAATAAACAAATAAATAAATACAAATACATTTCTGCCATGTTGCAACAATAGTTGTTGGGCACTGGCACAACAGACATCTTATTACTGTGAGTGTTGCACTATATTTGTGATGTGTACTTATCCAGATAGGTAATTTCACACTGACAAAGCAACATATGGTTCAATTATGCACATGTACCATCTGTGAATATGTGTAGATACATGAGTAATGTACACTGTAGCTCTGGGATGAGAGACCGTCCCCTTTCATGGCAGCTATTTGCCTCCTGAATATTTCAGCTGTATGTATTGTATACAGCTCAGCTACAAATCTGATGCTGATATATGCAACACAAGTATTATATACCTCTGAATGGGTTCATGACATATTTAAGACCAGGGTAACAGTCAACATCTGCATATCACACAGGTACAAATGTTAGCCTGGTGATTTGTGGTACATGAGTCAATACTGTAAATAGCAGCTATGACAGCAAAAATAAAGACATGTCTACATAATACACTGCCTGGACATGTCTGCATAGAACACTGCCTGGAAAATTCAGCTTATATAGACTATTATAGCTATGCAGTAGAGTGACATGTACTAATAGATACTGGCTGAATGAAGATTTGCCGTATACTAGTAAACAGAATGTATTGCAAGAGAAGTTCAAGCATCTCATATAACCCTAGTCGTTCTACAGCAGTTCAAATAAAACAAATAGACTATTTGCATGCAATACATGCTTTGGCATGGTTTACATCTTAGTATAAGCCATTGACAAAAGTTGTACAGTTATACAGCTAATTAGAATTGCTACAGCTTGATTCAAAGATGGCTGCCGTTCTGTGAACACTACTAATCTACAGCTCTCCATACAATCAGAGGAAAATCTAACCCTGAGGATATATATAACGTTCTTTTTCACAGCAAATCTAAGGAAAAACAACTATAACTTCAATCAAATATCATACAGGAGGTGATCGGAACTGAAACAAGTACTAATCATGCAGGATTATAACAGATCCTTTGTCTCTGAAGAGAGTCTCAAACAAAGGAACCGTGTGCTCAGGAATATTGGCCTAACTACACTGTTCTTACACCAAGTTTCTTTGTTGATCTATGATGTCGAAAGAAGAAAAACATATGGACACAACAACTTCAAAAACTACACTTTCTGAACTTCTATCTCCGGAGAAAGATTTAAATTCAAAAATACAGAAAATTACAAAACAACTGGAGCATTTAAATCCAGGAAATAAAAATAAACCGGAACAAATGGCAAACATGGAGGATATTAAAACAGTTTTACTTTTCATGCAAGAAGCGATAAAAGAACTATCTAATCAAGTGCAATCATTTGGAATTTCTTGCAGTCAAATTTTGGAAAGAATGGATAAAAATGACGCAAGAATTACTGAGAATGAAGATAAAATAGCATTGCTAGCCAAAAAATCTGAGGCACATGAACAGGACATTCATTCTATGCAAGCTAAAAATCATTGACCTAGAGGCAAGGTCTAGGAGAAACAATATAATCATCAGAGGAATACCGGGATCTGTTCAATACAATGATTTAATTCCATCAATCATGCAAATATTCACAGCATTATTCAGTGACTCAGTAACTGCACAACAAATAACAATAGAGTGAGCACACAGAGCCCTGAGAGAATCACAAGCTTCTAACATACCACGACCTGTTTATGCAAAAATTCTAAACTTTCAAGATGTCAATAAAATATTACTAACTGTAAAAAAAAATGGGGGCTCTATTATGTGGCAAAACAACAGAATCTCTTTGGCTCAGGACCTGCCTTTGCAGATTAGGCAAGCCAGACAGCTATTATCTCCCTATTGTAAGTTTCTCATTGAAAAACAAATAAAATTCCAAATGAAATACCCAAATACATTAATATTTACATTGGATGGGACTAGACATTCAGTCACAACAAAAAAAGAAGCAAAAACAACTGTTCTGGCAATTTTTAAAAGCTTACCTGCTTCTGAGACCTAGAGTGAACTTCCAATGGGCCTGGCAGGGCATCCGAGGTTAGATCCACATTATACTGCATGTCGAGGTCTTATTTTTGCTTTGTTTGTCCTTTTTTTTGCTCTAGGCCATTTTTTACAACAGGTACGACCTTCTTTTGGTGTTATCTACTCGCGCTGTGCCATTTCCAAAGTTTTACTGCCTCCACGATATCGAAATGTCCCATGAAGGGTCTCAAAATGGTTTTGCTGCTTCAGAGGGTGTTTTATTGATGTGGCACTTCCGGAAGTCCATCGGAATAAAGGGTCCCCCTTCGCGAAGCTGTCAGTCACTCTGGAGTGTCGCAAATTCAACAAAGAGGTTCCAGGACTGTTAAAATGCGAAAATTTGTTACATTAAACATCTTTAGTTCTGGTAATACCTTAATACACACAACACTAGCCCCTTATTACTCCCTATGTTTAGTAAACACCAAGTTAAATATATAATGTGTTCAAATACACAAATGACATAACTATACATATAAAACAGATCTGAGTTTGCAAGACTTTCAGTAAGAGGAGTTAGGGAACTAACTATATTAATCTACCTAGCTATAATCACATATTTTATTTTAACCAGTACACATATATATTTTACATATATAGGTTTAATCTCCCTTATATTTAATCCTTGATATTAACCTTGTTATAGAAATACATATTATTTGGACTACTTAATAATGGGCTTATATTTTGAGATGTTTGGGAATTCTCTGTGGTGACATTTCTTCCTTATTACTAGATTAAAGCATAAGAGTTAACCTAACATTGCTAGAGGTTAAAACAGGCATATAGATTTTTGATAACATGTTTCATATGTATAGTTGATATTAAGTTTAAAAACACCTTCTGAAGAGTTGTTTATTCAGGTTTAGGGTAAATGTCAGGACCACTCAGGCTACCTGACTAAATGTTTAAATGTTTGTCTATTTGCACGAGTTTAGATTTACTAAAATTGTTAAGATTTTTTCTACAGGTGGTAGAAAGTTTTTCCAAATGTGAACTAAGTTGTTTAATGTTAAATATCTGATGTTAATGTCTCAATCTGATTTCTTGGCTGAAGTGTAGGTACACATATAAACTAAGGTAAAACAAGCTCATTAGTTATTTCAGGAACACTATGGTTCATTTATCTGAGAACAAATGTTTAATTGTGTCCCAAGTATTATTGCCAGATAAATGAGGGTGTTCCTAGGGAAGCAAAGGACAATAATTATATATCTTGTTGTTCAGTTTTGCTCTGTCTCTCCTTTTTAACTATAATAACAAGAAGTGTAGAGGAATAGTGGTGTTTTAAAGGGAATGGGTAGATTAGGCTTTGTAGACATAGTTGTTCTGTGTATAGGTCCATTCCATGTTGTATTCTTTTTATATGTAAAGTTCTTTAATGTTTACCTGTTAATACCACAAATTCTTAAAATGTTTAACTTTGTTAAATACCTATACTATTCCTGGTCCAGGGGTATAGTGGGTAGGCACTGGTATGGGACGGGATCTCAAGAATGCTTTCACAAAACATATCTGTTTAACACTAAATTGCGAGTGCTAGAATACCAACATAAAAGAAATTTATTGAAATGTGGGTAATAGATTCATGGAATATTAAGGGGCTCCAGAACTTGAAAAAGAGGAAATTGTGGCTTCATTTATTTTTGCAGGCTAAGGCGTGTTTTATATTACTTCAGGAAACTCATTTGACTAATGACCAATGGACAGAAATAAAGAAAAAGAAATGGATAAGAGAAATTATTGCCTCGGAAGGTAAAACTAATAGTGCGGGAGTTGCGATAATTATAAAAAATCAATATCAAGATAAAATTTTAGATTCTAAAATGGATAAAGAAGGAAGGGGGTGCTATGTGATTCTTTCTTCTACTCTTTATGATAAACCCATCATACTCCTCAACATATATGCACCATGTAAGAATCAACAGTCATTCTTAGCATCACTGTATCCTATTTTAAATAAATATACTAGTCACTACATAATTATAGGGGGAGACTGGAATGCTTATCAGAATCCTAAGTTAGATAAATCAACCCCACAAAGGCCATTTAATAGTCAAGTAGTATCAACATTAAGTGAGCTCAAACATGACTTTAAATTATACGACCCTTTTAAATATGTAAACCATCTTTTTAATACAAATAGTTTTACTTTCTACTCAACTTGTCACAAAATGTGGTCTAGAATAGACTTTTTTTAATTTTGGAAACTTTGATTAATTATGATCCTTTAGTTTACATACATGCTCGCTATCTATCAGATCATTCTAAAATTTCATTAAGTTTTGCCAAAGATCTTAGAAATAGTCGAATACACAGGAGTTATAATTGGTCCTTAAATCCAAACTTGTTAAATAAAAAAGAAATAATCAAGGAAATTCAAGAAATTCTAAATTCCTCACTGGATAGATTAGTCAAACAACAACACATACCTGATATTGAATGGGCGGCAACTAAAGCTCAAGTAAGGGGGGGTTTCCTTCAAAAAGCCTCTTATTATAAAAAAATTCAGCTCAAAGAAGAACAAATCTTAGAGGCTAAAATTAAATCATTAGATCATGAATTAAGGCAAAATCATAACAGACAAACAGAAACAGAACTATTTAAATGTCAGAAAGATCTTTTCCTGAGCCAAAATAATAGGTTAGCATTTCATGAAACCAAAATGCTTGCAAGATATGCTAATCATATTCAAACTCCATCAAGGGCTTTAGCTCGAATTGTTAACCAATCTAAATCACCCTCTCAAATTACGGAGATACTCTACAAGGATAAAATTTATATGAAATCTGAAGATATTATTAATATCTTTGAATTGATTTACTCTCAAATTTATGGTGAGTTAGATGAGTCACGTATAAATGAGACTAATAATGATTTTATTCAAAAAATAAATTTTCCGAAATTAGAAGACAATTTGCATAAAGATTTAACCAAACCAATTTCGACCGAAGAAATATCAACAACAATCAATAAGTTGAAATCACATAAAGCGCCGGGCCCAGATGGTCTTACTTCTGAGTTTTACAAAACATTTAGTGATACAATTGTTAAAATACTAGCATATACTTTTAACTAAATTATTAACAATAAAATTAATGACCCTCATTTTAATGCATTCAAAACTATTTTAATACTCAAGGAAAATTCGGATCACCAAAACCCAGACAATTATAGACCTATTTCACTCTTAAATATTGATACTAAAATTATGACTACTATTTTAGCTAACAGACTGAAGAAAACAATGAAGTTAATAATTTCAAATGAACAAACGGGTTTTTTAACTTCTAGGCAAACTAGTGACAATACTTTAACTCTGCATACGTTAATTTCTTATGCCAATCAAAAGAATTTAAATTTGTATGCACTCATTATTGATGCACAAAAAGCCTTTGCTAGAGTGAACATAAAATATTTATTCCATATTTTACCATTTTTTAACATACCGCAAGAATTTATCAGGACATTACAATTATTATATAATAATCCATACACTACCTTATATATCAACAAGATTTTCTCCAAAAGAATACAAATTAAAAATGGAACCCAGCAAGGTTGTCCTCTATCCCCTTTATTATTTAATTTATATTTGAAACCTTTATTTTTACATATTAAACAAAATGTATATGAAAATGCACCAATACTTCTTGGTACCAAGATTTCTATGGCAGCTTTTGCAGATGATCTTAATGTATATTATACAACTCCAGTTACAGATACCAAGAAATTATTAACAGCTGTCGAAAACTTTGCAGTAATATCTAACTATAAAATAAACCTTACAAAAACCAAGATATTTCCATTAAAAACTCCGAAACCCTTTTCGCTTTTACCATTGGTAGGGCAAGTAAAATCGGAAGAAAAGATTAAATATTTAGGTATCACATTTTCTACAGATAATAAGGACTTTTATATTAATAATGTCAAATTAATTTGGGATCACATTTTATCTGACCTAAGGAGATGGAATAAACTAAAATTACCACTGTTAGCAAAAGTTTCAATAATTAAAATGAACGTATTACCCAGATTATTATATATCTTCAGATCTGCTCAGGTTTTAATCCCGAAGAAGTTCTTTAAACAAATCCACACGGAAGCTGCTAAATTTATTTGGGAACCAAGGAAAACTAGAATTTCATACGATAAATTGATGACCACAAAAGATAGAGGGGGTTTAGAATTACCCAATTTCGAAAAATATTACTTAATTGTAAATGCCAGTAGAATTTTAAGAATTGCTAATTATGATACACATAGCAAGAATTGGTCCCCGAACTGGTTAAAATTGAATCATAAATATGTAGAGAGTCTGAAAATTAATCCTAAATCATTACCTTTTCTAAGGAAAGATACGTTGAAATCACTGGCTTTAATGGAGCATATTAAAATATATATCACATTATTACAAAATCTCTTCACCTCAATAAATCTTACCCAACACCTTATGATTTTACAACCTTTTCATTGGAATCCAAACCTGAGAATTAATAATCAATTAATCGACCTAAAAAACTTCCCACTTATTATTAATTTAATGTTACGGGATATATATACCCTTATTTGAAAGACTCGCCTCATGAAGTAAGACAGCAATGGAACCTTCCCAAATCATACTTAATAATATTGAGACAGATCAAAGATTTATCTATAAGTTATTTTAAAGATTTAAAAATTAATGAAGAGGATTTAACAAAATGTACAAATTTATGGCAAGCCCTCCTACAAGAGAATAAATATATAACATCTGCATATAAACTAATAAAAGAAATTAAATATCAAGATCAAGTCCTTTTATCAAATTATTGGCAAGAAAAAATACCTTTGATTGAAAATAGTAAAATATTAAAAGCAATCAATTTAACTAGTAAATCAATTTCCCTCCAAAAGTTAACTTTTACTCAACTGATGATTTTTAATAACGCTTATTATACGCGTCTTAGCTTGCATAAATTTAACTCTAAAAACTCTCCTAAATGCCCATACTGTAAAAATGAAATGGCAGATCTCCTTCATATGTTCTGGAGCTGTAAGTGTATATATAAACTATGGAATTCCTTGAAACTACAATTGCAGAAGGTGGGTTATCAAACTTCCACACTTTCCTGGGAATTTACTATATTACATATTCCCCCAAATAATCTAACTAGATCCCAAATGACTATACTTATGAATATCTTTTTGTTAATGAAACTCTATATAGCAACTAATTGGTTGAATCCATCGCAAACTTCATGGGACAACTTCAAGATTCTAGCGATAAAACACATACTAGCCCACAAGGTTCTAATTACTGATCATACCAAACATATTAATAATCGGAAAATCTGGGAACAAATTTTCAACATTATACTGGCTTAATGTGTGGAACCCAGGGTAACCCTTGGATACTAATACTATAAAGTAAACTTTAAGAGTGATCAAGTTATTATAAGTGATAATACTTATTGTCTAGACTCTTCAGATATCTTTTCTTGTGTTAAAATGAAAGCATTCATGTATATAATGTATATATGTTCTAGGATTGTTTTTTTTTTTTTTTGTAATACTGTTTGGAAACTACCTGTGTATATTAAGCTCAAATGTGTGTATGAACAATTATAAAAATAATAAAGAATTATTATTGAAAAAAAAATAATTGCTACAGCTTAAGTAGAAAACAATGATAGGTATCAATGCCAGATGCACTGTGAGTGTATGTGTGTGTGTGAGTTTTTATATATATATAAGCCTAGCCCATATGATTACCCTGGCATCGTGCCACCCGACCTTAGTTCCCAGTGCCTTTGTCGAGTAGAGTCACTGGAGTGATCCCCGGGGTGAATTTTCTATTTCCCATCCATTCATCAAGATTTCTCTTGAAGAGGGCCAGTGAGGTACTCTGTTTGACATGTATGGGAAGTCAATTCCATAGCATGGGCGGTCTCTGGGTTATGAACCTGTCCCTCCAGCATGTTCTGTTGATTGTGGTAATGAGGTTGAGGTCTCTGGAGTGTGTGGTGTGGAGTGATTGGGATTTCTTGAGATGTAGCATTTCTAACAGAGCTGGGTCAGACATGGCTTTGTAAGTCAAGCAGAGATCGCCTCTAAGTAGATGATATGAGACAGAGAATAGTTGGAGTTTTTTGAGTCTGTCCATATAGGACAAATGTTTAAGGCCTAGGATCCTCTTTGTAAGGTACTTTTGTGGCCTCTCCAGTTGTTGCAGATGTCTAGTGAGGTACATGCCAAATGGGGCATTGTATTTGAAGATTGGCTTAATGAGGGAAGAGTAGAGGGAGACAATGATCTCTTTCTTCCTGGATGCAAAACCCTTAGTAATGAGATGTGCCACATAGAAGTAATTTCTGACCACAGTAGCAATGTGGTGGTCAAAAGAGAGGTTGCTGTCAACCTGTGTTCCCAGATCTCGTATACTTCCTTCTGTGTTTAGTGGACTACCATCGATGTACTAATTCATGGGAACTGGGTTTTTCCCAAAGGGGATGATGACACATTTTTTGGCATTGAGCTTAAGGCCAAGGTTCTGACACCAGTCGTTGGTCTCAGTGAGGCCTTTCTGTAGGATGTCAACATCACTTGGTGAGTTAATAATAGCTCCCAAATTGGAATCATCTGTGAACTTTGTCAGGCAGAGTCCCTTTATGTTGGCCTGGACTTCAGAGAAGTAGATACCAAATAGGAGAGGACCCAGGACCGAACCCTTTGGGACTCCACTTGTGACTGGTCAGCAGTCTGACTTGGAGTCAGCTACTTTCACATTGTGGGTTCTGTCTGTGAGCCAGTTTGCAACCCACCTAGTGATATAGGGATTGATGCCTAGATTAGTGAGTTTTTCTATGATTCCTGAGAGGGGAATGATATCAAATGCCAGTCAATATTTCTTCTATCAGTATCCTTTAAGCAGATCTTGTGAGGATTAAAATATATGTGGCTAAAAGTTTTGCATAATATCATAGTATCTATCTGAATGCTCAGTTCATCATTTTCCATTTAAGAAATCAGTTCTTGTGCATGAAATATTAGTCATCAGGAGCTGACCTGCTGCCCAAGTAATGGTCCTGTCTATCCTTCATAACAATTTGGGAAACCACATGAAAGAACTCCTGTTTGGTATTGACAGGCATTTTGTCCTAATTTTTGTTTACTAGGAAAAGTTCCAAATTAGGCAAGAGTAAAGTACCAGAAACATGGGGTTAGTCCCAGTGATAATGCTGTTCTTGACATTCTGAAAGTCACCCA
The DNA here is from genome assembly GCF_019279795.1 of Protopterus annectens. Lineage (NCBI taxonomy): Eukaryota > Metazoa > Chordata > Ceratodontiformes > Protopteridae > Protopterus > Protopterus annectens. The sequence goes on along the minus strand of NC_056735.1, from coordinate 1,980,054,305 downwards.
GTATAACTAGTTAGGATGACTGGGGAAAAACAATAACCAACAAGCAAACTGGTCGCTTTTTAAGTGCATGTAGTCCAACTAAGGCAGATTCTAGTATATTCATCAATCCTTTAGTTATGTACTCATAACTGTGCCCTTTGTACCCATCCTATTATGTATCAAACTTAGCATGATCAGCAGACTAGAGTGTGTGTATGGAGTGGGTGCACAGAAAAATAATGTAGTCGTTTGCATGAGAAATGCTGCTTAAAGTTCTCCAAAAAGTATTTCTGCATATTTTTCTAGTATGAAGTAGAAACTGTATAATTTTTCTGCATTTTTTTATGTAATCTTGCCCTTTGTTTTATATCTTTTCTCCCAACTTAATTGCAAACCATAAAAAGTGTATGCAATTCTGGTATGAAATCCAAGAGCAAGGATAAGGCTCATACATGTAGAATACACATCACAAGGTCATAGCTGTACCCTACGGTAGTGAAAAAAAAACAGATTTGGTCTCTGAATGCTGCAGTCAAAGGGAAGAGAATACTTAATAAACTACTATTAAATGGTAACAATGTCAAATGGTTAAAAACAAAGATGATACTGTAATGTGCAAATTTTCTTTCCAGCTATGCAAACATTTTTTTTGCTAGTTTAACTTTATGTGCCTTGTATCCACAAGTTTCTTTTTATTACTTCACAAGTAAGTGCACCTGCACAATTTAGTCACAATCCTATTATTACAACTAGAGACTGGAAAGTGACTGTGAGCAACAGTCAAGACAAAAAAATCTCTGCAGCTCATACCTGCTTCATGCAGTGCATTCATCTTCTCTGGAGCTAATGGTTATATATGAAATTCCAGTCCAGTACAAAGCATTTTACTCTTCTAATAAATTAATTCTACTTTTATTCTGTGGCTCATAAAGTCTGGTCTTGAATAGATTTTCTAGTTTCTTGCCTAACACATTACTCTAAACATTACCCATATTTAAAAAATGGCAATGGAGAATGGATATTACTGTGACCTTTCCTGTATATACATTATATATATGTGTGTGTGTGTGTGTGTGTGTGTGTGTGTGTGTGTGTGTGTGTGTGTGTGTGTGTGTGTGTGTGTGTGTGTGTATATATATATATATATATATATATATATATATGTGTGTGTGTGTGTGTGTGTGTGTGTGTGTGTGTATATATATATATATATATATATATATATATATATGTATGTGTGTGTGTGTGTGTGTGTGTGTGTGTGTGTGTGTGTGTGTATATATATATATATATATATGTGTGTGTGTGTGTGTGTGTGTGTGTGTGTGTGTGTGTGTGTGTGTGTATATATATATATATATATATATATATATGTCTGTGTGTGTGTGTGTGTGTATATATATATATATATATATATATATATATATATATATATATATATATATATATGTATGTGTGTATATATATATATATATATATATATATATATATATGTGTGTGTGTGTGTGTATATATATATATATATATATATATGTGTGTGTGTGTGTGTGTGTGTGTGTGTGTGTGTGTGTGTGTGTATATATATATATATATATATATATATATATGTGTATTTGTGTGTGTGTGTATATATATATATATATATATATATATATATATATGTGTGTGTGTGTGTGTGTGTGTGTGTGTGTATATATATATATATATGTATGTGTGTGTGTGTGTGTGTGTGTGTGTGTGTGTGTGTATATATATATATATATATATATATATATATATATCTATATATATATATATGGGTCTACTGTATAAGTTTGAAAATACACTTCTTCGAACTCAGACAGTAGACTCTGGGTTACGTGAAAGTGCGCTTAATCAAAAGGGCACTTTCGCGAAACCCGCTTCAACGAACGGGCTACTACTGATTTTAGTGCAGCAGTTATGGACCTTAGGGTTAGTGTGAGGGTCATGGTAAGGGGATAGCTAGTAGTGCTATCCCCTTACCATGACCCGTGCCGTAACTCTAAGGTCCGTGACTACTGCACCACAGTGGAGGATAGCCTGTCCTCCACTGTGGTGCGGTAGTCACGGACCTTAGGGTTAGGGCACGGGTCATGGTAAGGGGATAGCTAGTAAGGCTATCCCCTTACCATGACCCGTGCCCTAACCCTAAGGTCTGTAACTACCGCACCACAATGGGGGACATATCACGTTTTCCTGCTGTCCTCCACTGTGGTGCGATCCGTTCGTAGAAGCTGAGTTCGCAAAAGTGCATTTTCGAATAAGTGCACTTTCGCATAACTGAGCAGTGTACTACTCTTTTTCGAATACGTGGTATTCGATGAAAAGCAGTAGACCCATATATATATATATATATATATATATATATATATACACACACACACACACACACACACACACACACACACACACACACACACACACACACACACACACATATATATATATATATATATATATATATAGATATATATAGATATATATATATATATATATATATATATATATATATACATATGTTTATTATCAAAATTTAGATTGGCACTTATGCGAAGCTGGGAAGGTCAAAAGGCTGTTTTCAAGTTTTAGTAATACCGATTCGGCAACTGTTTGAATCCACATTAGTGAATGATAGTGTGCATTCGATAATGTGGAACTGATGTTCGGATAAAAGATTGCACTACAATGGAATCAGGAAAGGTACCCTTTTTTCACTGTAGTGTAGTGAGTTGGAATATTTAATATGCAGGGGATGTGGAGGGCACAGGCAAAAATGTTATTGGTAACATGGGCTTTGCTTAACATGAATTGAGAGCCTGTTCCAGAGTAGCAGCAGTCTTTGGGAGACATTTCTGTCCCTCCAACATGTTTTGTTTAAGTTACGGCTGCTATAGAGAAAAGTCTCAGGCTAGGAAGAGATCTCTGGAGCAATCGACTCTTGTTCCATATGATTTGCAGATGTGCAGCATTCCCATTAGGGTGGGGTCAGAGACAGCTCTGTAGGCCAATCAGAGGTCACCTCTCAGCAGCTTGTAGGACACAGAGTATAGCAACAAGGCTTTCAATCATTCCATGTAGGTCATGTTTTGGAGTCCCTGAATTCTCTTGGTCAAGAACCTCTGTGGTCTCTCCAGCTGCTGTAGGTGTCTGGTGAGGCACATGCAAAAGGGAGGGTTGTACAGATAAGTTATAACATCCTTGTTCTTGGATGCAATGATGCCCTTACTTATGATTTGTGCAATGTAAAAGGCTTTCCTTACCATTGTGGCCAAATGGTGATCAAAATTTAGACTATCAACTTGTGTTCCCAAGTCACGCACCACTGGGTTTGAGCTTAGGGGAGTGCTGCCTATATTATAATTTGTAGGAGCTTTCTTTTTGCCAAAGAATATAAATATGCACATTTTTGTATTTAGTTTTAGACAGTGGCTTTGGAACCAATCATTGTCTGTGTTAACCTCTCTTTAGGGGACTCAGTGATTGATCCCAGTTTGCAGTCATCTGCAAACTTGCTAGGCTACAGGCCATCTACTTTTGTGTGGACTTCCAAGAAATAGATTCCAAACAGTAGAGGGCCCAGCAAAGAACCTTGTGGTACCCCACTGGTAACTGTTCTACTGGTGTAGGTGGAATCCACAACTTTGACAATATGGGTTCTGTCAGGTTAGCCATTTGGCTACCCATCTAGTGACATATGGGATACTCCCCAGCTGGGAGAGTTTATCAATGATACATGAGAGGAGAATTATGTCAAAAGCCTTGGCTAAGTCAAGATCAACTGTAAGTACTGCTTTGCCTTCATCCAGATCTTTGGTGACATTCTCAAAGAAGTCCACCAGATTTAGTAAGCATGATTTACACTTAATGAAGCCAAACTGGGTCGGGTCCAGAGTTTGAAGGTTGCTTATTTCCTTGTAGATAAGGTCAGTGTGGATTCTTTACATGGCTTTGCAGATAAGGCTGATTAGGCTTATGGGTCTATAGTACCCAGTGTTGGTTGATGGACATCCTTTGTACAGGGGATTACAGTCGATGTTCTCCACTCTGCTGGAACAAAGCCAGTGCTCAGGCTATGGTTAAAGAGAGAGTGCCAAGTGGATCCACTAGGTCATGTTTTAGGCTGTTTAGTAAGCAGCCTGGGATGTTATCTGGTCTCACAGAGACCATATTTTTGGCCTTAGAGAGCGTAGATATGACCCGACCAATTTAATGACCTTTGGCTCACCAGACTGGATTTTGAGTTCACCCTGCATTTGCTCCCAGTCAGACAGCAGGATTTGCCTTTGATTGGCAAGCAGTTGGTTGGTTCTTTTTATTTTGATATGGTCATGCCTATGGGCTGCACACAAATATCTGCTACCTTCAAAAAGTTCAGCACAGTATTATATTGTTGCTAGCAGCAGCAAACTCTCAGGGAGCAAATGGTGCACTATCTTGAAGATTTTTGAGCTCTGGTGGAAGTGGAGTGTGAGATGAAGGAAGGTTTGGATAGAGTTGTGACATTGTGTCGGGAACTGGAGGTTGCATCGATACAAGAAAAAATGGAAGGTCCAGATAAGTTTTTAATCTTCCTGGGTCTAGAATTTGATGTGTTGTCTTCCCCATTCAAATTGCTTCAAGCTATACTAGACTAGTTGAGGGCAACACTTGGGAACTTTGTCTCATATTTAGAATAGTGAAGGAACTGTTGGGTTTCCTCAATTTCACTTGCAGATCAGTGAATCCAGGGCCAGCTTTTACTAGATGAGGTGACAATCTGTTTCATGTTGGATGCCAGAAACACCATAAGTCAGGTATTGAGACACATGAAAGTAGATCTGTGCTTGTGGCTGCTTTCTTGAGCAACTTTAATGCTTTTTTTGGCAGGATTATTGAATGTTGGCACATACCTTACAGTTGTTTACATATGCAACATGAGGTATAGAATCGATGCCTATTTTAAGGTAATTTTCCATGCCTTGGTCTTCACTATGGTCTTCAGAGAGGAAAAAGGGCATCACTTTTTGGAACCCATGCCTATTTAGGTAGCAACAGTGATCTGGTAGGATGAATTGTCCAACATGAATATCTATCTGGTAGCACATTGCTGAAGGGATAGCATTAGATTAGAAGGAGGGTAATTGATGCTGGTCTATTGAGAAAAATCTACTGCAAAACATTTTTTGGGGGGATGTATATTTGGTGGTAGCTGATTATCACATCTGTGCTCTATGAATCGCATTGTTCATATGGTTATATGCTGGAGATTTTCACATTAGCAAACTTTAGGACTTGTTGATTTGCAGTCATGTGTCCATCATGGATGACTGTGCCTTGGTCTATGTCACTAGGTCCACAGCTTTAGCATGGTCAGCTGGGGCCCTAGGCATGGTAATGGTTCAGCCTCCCCCCCAGCCATTCCACTGTCCATTAATTGTCTCTCTCTCTCTCCATTTACCATACACAGTGTTCAGACCAGTCAGTGTGCATACTATTTTTCTCTTTTACAATTATTACAGAAATTTCTATTTAATTTAAAACTTTTATTTTAAATTTTATAGCACAAACACTGATTACTATTTGCTAAATAAAACAGCAAAGTCTTACAATGAAAACAGACTTAACATGAGCAACAGCAAACTTCCCCGTCCTTGAAATTCACATTCATTGAAACTGCATTGAAACCCACATTCGTTGAAATGCAGCTAGCCAGTAGCAGATTTTGTAAACCTTTGGGCTGTTTTCAAATGATGGCCCCGTGCACACATTTTTAGAACCATGCATAAATGCAGATGTTCTTTGATTCACCTTCCTGACTGTATTAAATTATATTCCTTGTTCAATAAAGCACCACTTGTTAGATTGTTTTAAATTTGTAGTTTTGAATATTTTTCCAATAAGCAGTGAAACAAAACGTATGAACAAATAATAAAAAATACCAATTTCAGAATATTTCAACCATAAAAGGCCGTTCAAACTGTCATTATAATTCCCTAATATCAGTCAATACGCACAATTTTTGCAGAAGTAAAAGTCATCTGAATAATTCCACATTGAAGAGAACTGTAACTAATGAAGAGATTGCTGCTGGAAAACAGCTTTGCATTTCAGCACTTCATCTACAAATTCAGTATCTGATGCCCCTAAATAATAAATTGTCTTGGTTACATTAACAAAAATGGTGTACTGGTGAGTTATGCAAAAGAGAATGGCTGGCAAACTGACAACAGGTTCCTAGTTACCAGGCATCACATCCAAAGGAGGACACAATGGAGTACATCACCTCTCCTTCTTATGCTGTACAGGAATGTCAACAATCAGTCTACCTGGTAAAGGAATAGAACCCACAGCCCTCTGCCCCAAAGATAGATATACCACCTGTTGCACCACTGATACTGAGCAACACAACTATAAACTAAAACTGACAGTGACAGACTATAATCCTCAGTGATTTACAAAGGAGGCCTAGAAGAAGGTTCAAGCCACTTGCTTGTCAATAATTAAGGTTCAGTATTTGACTTTGAGCAAAGTCACTTACCTAGATAGCCCTGAAACTGGGCCATTTCTCTCTCTCTCTCTCTCTCACACACACACACACACACACACACACACACACACACACACACACACACACACACACACCTGGTCTGTTTGCTCACTGCATATCTCCCTTCTAATTGCACTCACTGAAATGGTTGCTGCAGTTGCTTTGTTTGCTCTTTGCATATATGGCTGCTCTTATGCCCAAATCTCCAAATGTTTCTTGCTTGGTCCTAAATGTCACATGGTTTCTTAATTGGTTGCCTTGATTTCCTAAATTAAAATCTCCCATGGTTTCTGAATATGACGTGTTAGGACATTGTCCTAATGCTAAAGCTTCTGGGGCTTGTTGCGTTTTACAAAAGTCTTCTGCAAGGTCCTAAAGCCCTGATATTTATGGAAATTTTCCACAAGGTGACTGGGCTTATTTATGGAAGATTTTTTAGCCAATATGGGCCCTAGGCAGCTGCCTAGGTTGCCTAGTACTGGATCAGACTCTGAATAGGTCCAAAACTGATCAGGCTAGATTGAGCTATAAGGTGATCCTGAACAGAGCTTCATCCTTTTTAATTTGCCCCCTGAGTTGGATCATCATTCTTAGACAGTTTTCCTATTCCCATCCCATGCATGTTATAGTTTGGTCTTTGTCTTTCAGATTGTAGCATGCATGGTGCCCAAAGATTCAGATATTTGTTTATCAAAATCTTTGACTACACTAGACCTTACAATCACTGGCCATTTGTCTTTTCATATGGGTCAAGCCCTCCACTGATGTCACCAAAAAGATGGGCTGGTGGTCCTCTAAAACCTTTTTGAGTTGTATCAGATAGGTTTATATATTAATATGGGGGGAGGTGTTTCTTGATGTTTTACTTTCAAGTCACCTACAGGTTTTGATCTTGGGAAATACATTTATTCAGCAGGCAGCTAACAGAGTTAAGGTTTAAAGTGGAGACATGTTGGGATTGGACACATTGCAAATGGGACATACCTCTCAACCTCTTAGTGCAAAAAATCTGGACAAAGCTTGACAGAATGGAGGGACAAAGGCCCAAAAATAGGGACAGATTTTAAATACTGCTCTTATAAACTTAGAAAGTTGCTAGAATAACAGGATCTGTCTTAGCATGCATTTCTCTGATGGGTATGAAGTCTGAAACACAAATGTATGTCGTTATTTAGTGACTTCACTCCTCAGATCATTCCAGTAATTTGTCAGAAAATCATAAATGCTTTGAGACGAAAATATGAGGCAAAAATCTGGGCAGTTGAGAGGTATGAAATAGGATCTTATTTGTAATGAATGATTTTGTGGTATGATTTGTAACCATATGTTATCATTAGTGCAGGAGCTCATATACAAATTAGATTCAACTGCAGGTCATTATAATCCATTTAGGGACAACTGTAGACCATTGTTCGGAACTTTGAGATGCCTTGAAATACTCCATCATTTGGTTAGTGATACTATAGTTGCTTGCTCAAAGGTGGTACATAGACTATCCTGGGGATTCACTGTTAAGTTGGGCACCCTAGAGACAGTGCAAAAATTTTTAAACCACAGGGTGATCGGGATTTCTTTACAGTTGAGGTTTTGGGTTATTGACCCTTGGGAGTTTGCAAAGATCCCATTTGGTACATGGAGGATAGCACTCACCTCTGGGATATAGTGCAGGATTTATTCAATCTGAATTTGGCGTCTTTCTTACAGGTTGTTGCAGGTTCATACTGGGTTTCTTATTTTAATTAGAATGGTATGGTGAATTAAAGCTAGGATTCATATATTCCTGTGTTAAATGAATGATTAATTTATGTAGGTCTTTGCATTTAGGGTTTAGCTTTGGCTCCTTGAATCTAGTTATTACACATTTGAAAGGTCAGGAAACGATTGGGGCAACAGGTGGATGAAGTCCGCAGATTGGTGGGTGTTCAGTGTGTGACCTCTCCCTGCTATTCATTCTCTCCTTTCTTCCTTGGGTCAGTATAACTTTTGGGAACTGAGAGTGAACTGTCAGAAAAGATTCATTATGATAGTGGTTAGGCTTTGCCAAAGGGACACTGAGAGGACTGCACTTGATTAGAATGAGAATAGGCTGAACTGGTGTGAGCAGTCTTTTATGCTGCCTGGTCTTGACCCCTTTTTAATTACTGAGGTCTATAATTGGTGTTAATAATATACTGATTTATGAGTCATATTATGAAATGTTGGTAGTCCTAACATTTAAGTTTCCTCACTATAACTGACATTTTGTGTTAACAAATTGGTTGCATTGGCTTTAGCATGTCCTTGAGTTTTTCTTTATGAGGGTTAGAGGTAACATGGGGCAAATGGTATTTGCAGAGCAGACAATTTTTGTCCTCTTACCACTACTGGGCAGATTGACTGTGACATTTCAGCCCCATGAAAAAGCTGGTGTTTAAGTCCCAGTTCATGGACACACACCATCACTGTGGTGTTGCAGCTATGGAACTCTCACTCTTCCCTCCCTCACTTGCATTTGTGAGGTGGTCGCTGCATGACCCCCCCCCCCTTTTCGTTCTTCCCCCTCCTTTCCTGGGCCAGTATAACTTTCAGGAAATGGGAGTGAGCTCAGGAAAACTACTGCACTTCTACAGTGGTCAGAGTTTGCTGAGGGTGCACTGAGGGGATACCACTCGATTATACTGGGGACAAGCTGAATTGGTGTAAGCTTTCTGTCATGCTGTCCCACCTTGATCTTTGTTCAGTTACTGAGTGGTGTTTATACTGTTTTATGAGCCATATAATGAAATACTGGCACTCTTAATATTTAGATTTCCTCATGATAAGTGACATTTTGTGATAATAAACTGGTTGCACTGGCTTTGAAGTGTCATTGTGTCTTTCTTTATGAGGTTCAACAGTAACAAGGGACAAAAAAAAACATAAATTTAAATCGCCACTGAAACAAAGATACATTGCAGCTAACTCGCATGTAGTATGTCTCTATATTTTACAGTAAGCAGTCATGTTTATAAAACAATAGACTCATGTATTGGGCCTTGTCCCATATGGGTTGTCTATGTTCTGTTTGATGAGAAAAAATTGCAGCAGTTCTCTAATAAAATACTTAGTTTAATTTTCTCATGTTGTACAGTTGAAGGATATATTGTGCTTACATTTAAAACATTACATTTCATTTTCAGCAGAAATGTTTTCTTTTAATATTACGGCTCATAAAGCTAATCTGTACTTAGACATTAGATGAAAAAAATGGACTCTGCTCAGTTTTAGAGCATGTGAATATCTGTTTGGAAAAGAAAATATTGCCCTGGTATAGCTTTCTAAACCTTTTAATAACTTTGATGACAGAAAACCTTGTGGATGTGAAAGAACATGCATTTTATCATAATTAAAAGATATATGCCTAATAATACAAAAGTATGTGTAAACTCAGGGTTACCAGTCAGCGTCTTTAATGATTTGAATGTTGCAATCAGCTGGAGTCTCGTGACAAGTAAATGTTAACAAAGATTTAGGGTCAGATTCCATAAAGTGTGCGGAATCTGCCTCAGTTCACCGAGTTCCATGAAAACTTTGTGGATAACCAAGTAATATGCAAATATACATCAGTATAAAGAGAATATCTCAGCACAAAACAGATTGAACCAGCAGCAACCTGCGCAGTTTCACTCAGTCATGCCAAATTTGGCAGATTGAACCAGCAGCAACCTGCGCAGTTTCACGCAGTCATGCCAAATTTGGATACTTATGTATTATTGCAACCAGAATTGTAACCTGTGATAATTTGTAATGTTTTCCGAAAACTATCCGTGTTAACCTGAAAAGGTTTGTGTAAAGAGTTAATTACTAGTCTGTCGATTTATGATATTACAACAGGAATAACACCAAAATGTGCCTTCCCAGGTAGCAAACCTGACATAATGAGAAATGCACTACAGATGGCTGCTGCTCTGAGTCCTGTGAAGAAGGACCTGTGTATGTCTTCAATTTTTGTACAACTTTACCATACCCTAAACTTCTTACACAAAAACAACTATAAAAATGAATAAAGAAAAGTAATATTACAGCTAAAAAGTGGTATTTACTAAAATAATACTCAATGCAAACTACAGTACATTCAGTGAGTACAAGGACAAATGTCGTAAATGACAATATTACTGTATCCAAATACAAATGTAAGACACGTAATGTCACTGTCGAATAATACAAGGCAAGAATACATCCATCACACATCCCTTACTATGAATACTGCAACAGATGTTAAAAAACTCGGCAAATCAACAGTTTGTAAAATGCCTGACATGCAATTGGATGTCTTTCAATGTCCTCTGAAAGGGTTTAATACCTTTGCCATTGCAATGGTTAAATAGTGGGAGAAGTCAAACACAGGATCAACCCAAAAGTCACAGTTACATGAGTAAAGATCATCACAACTTGCCATACTTTAAGATATTCAATGAACATGACATTGGCTAACAAAGACTCTGAAGCAAAACTCCAGTTTATTTTATGTTAAGGTAACTTATGTCAGAAAAATACATCCCCGAGAAAAAAGACGTGACTATTATTCCTCTTATTGTCTCATACAAAATGTGACAGACTATTAATTTTTTTGGCCAAATATAAGGAATTTGGGCAGGTTGGAAATCTGGTTCTGATAATATGTAAGTACCCACATTTGTATACCAACAAAAGTTGCTTATAAACTTATATATATATATATATATATATATATATATATATATATATATATATATATATATATATATATATATATATATATATATATATATATACGGATTCACTTCAGAAGCTCAAAATACTGAAATCTCGAATTTCAGTATCTCGAGCCTAAGAAGTTGAATCCACAAAACAACGAAAACTGAAAACCGCGAAATTCAAAATCTCGAATACCGGAGGTTTTGAATTTCACGGTTTTGCTACATACACACACACACACCATCCACCACACAAACACACAATCACTCTACTACATGAAACCACCCCCCTTCTTAAATATTCTCACTCCGAGGTCGCACTACATGCAAACACACACAAAACATCACCACACAAGCTACTTTCTCTTCGCACACACACACACACACATCACAGCAACAAAACACACTGACACACATCGCAGCCCCTACCCAAACCCCTTAACACACACACACGCACACACTTACCTGAATACATGGCTATAGCAGAACATTAGAAGCGCGAAATTCAAAACCTCCGGTATTCGAGGTTTTGAATTTCGTGCTTCTAAACATTCAATATTATGTGGATTCGGCTTCTTGGGCTCAAGATACTGAAATTCAGCATTTCAGTATTTCAAGCTTCTGAAGTGAACCCATATATACATATATATACACACACACACACATACACATATATGTATATATATATGTATATATATATATATATATATATATATATATATGCATTATTAATGTACATCAACAGAAATTAGAGAAGCTCAATGCAGCTGACTATAATAAGTGAAAACTACTAAAGGAATACAAATGTATGCAGCTATCTGTTTGAAAATTTGCAAACATTTACTGATATCATCAAAATCCATAAAAAAATGTATATAAACACACTCATCAAAATTTGCAGAATCCAACAGAAACTGCAAAATTCGTAACAAAAAAATTAAATAAATAAGGCAAAGAGCAATCATGGCTACTTTCACCATAGCTAATGGTAGTTAACAATGGGTGCAGGACATGTGTGGGGTACACAAGTAACTTACACAAAGTAAATAGGGTGATAGAAAAGCAGATGTGGGGTGAGGATGATGAAGAAGGCCTCTGGCTAACAAAGTCCGCAGATGACTGCAAACTAGGAGCCATAGTCGAGTCCCCAAATGATGTGGGCATCCTACAGAAGGGTCTTACTGAGACAGATGCCTGGTGTCAGAGGCATGGCCTCAAGTTCAATGCCAAAAAGTGTATTGTCATTCCCTTTGGTAAAAGCTCTGTACCCATGAACTACCACATAAACAGAAGTCTAAATAATGCTGAATGTGTGATAAGAGACCTTGGGACCCAGGTGGACAGTAGCCTCTCCTTTGATAATCACATCACCATAGTAGTCAGGAAATCCTTCTATGTAGCACACCTCATCACAAAAGCGTTCTCATCCAGGAAAAAATAGGTCATTGTTCCCCTCTACTCGGCACTCATTAGACCCATTATAGAGTACATCACAAGACATCTGCAGCAGCTGGAAAGGCCACAGAGGTACCTGACAAAGAGGATTACTGGCCTCAAACAGATGCCCTACTCTGACTCCTATCCCAGAGACTTCCTATACTCTGGAACAAGCTACCCATCTATGTAAACCAAGTTCCTCATTAGCACTCTTCAAGAAAAATCTTGATGAGTGGATGGGAAATAGGAAATACACCCTGGGGATCATTTCTGTGGCTCTGCTCGACAGGGGCACAGGAAATTAACTTTCTTGGGTGGCATAAGCCAGGGAACCTTGTTGGTTAGGCTTACTTAGGTCCTTGGGCCGATAGCCTAGTACCTACCTATGAACCTATAAGAGGGACTCAAGGTATGATGAAATAATGTCTGAAAGAGAGTTACAGGGGCACAGGTATTTTTTTTAACATATAACAAATATTGTAATACATGACAGACAAAAATTGGAAATTACCATAAAGGAGAAGTTAGGTACACAGACAGCACACATGTAGACTATACAAAATGGGTGAAGGCAAATGGACAAAGAGTGTTGGGTTGCGTACCAGCCATGGTAGAAATGCACAAATACATATGTATCTATGCATAGCTTAATGCTGAGGTGTTGTAAACAATGTGGCAGTCATACCAGAATGTGTATGACAGACGGTAGGTGTTTGTTGTAGAAAAATAAATGGGGGTGGGGATTTAATAAACTCTGTGTAAGAATAGTGGGAAGCCTGCACAGAGTGTATTGTGGCCATGTCTGCAACTTCTCCTCAGCAGCGCGCCTTGTATATTAATGAGGGTGCACTACTGAGAGAGAGAGAGAGAGAGAGACATGTAACATAGTTACAGAATCAGAGTAGAGTAGAGGGTATGTTACAGTGTCCAGAGATGAGTAACACACTCCCTGCACTGTTAAAGTGCCAGATGGCACTAAAATATAAAAGTAAAATATGTTATTTCCTTTTTTTGTGTTTGCATGGAGCAGTGCTGCACTAAGCTATGTACATGTGCCAGACATCTAAAAATAGAAACTAGATACTTTTAATTTTTACCTCAAAGGTCATGTTTAGCATAGATAAGTGGGTTTGAGTGGTACAGCGCAATGCTTAGTAGTGCTTAAATGTAGTGGAGAGATATATAGAAATGTATAGCAGTTGCCAACATATCCTCATAGCTGAATGGTTAGAGTCATGGCCATGTGTGTAGTAAGTGCATGGTTCGAATACACAGACAGACCATTCAGCTTTTTATATTTGATGCAATATGTCACATATCTTTCATTTTATTAATTATGTATGCATTGACATTTGTTAACCATGTTAGTCCAGCTGGGCCAGAAGCCCATTTTCAGTGTAGACCCAGGCAGAAAAGATCCAGTTACACACAGGTCCACAATACCTAAAATACACACTCCAAGATAAAAAATGAAAATACAGATGGTCAGGAAATATAATAGGGCAATACACACACAGAATAATAATGCAGTAGTAATGAATAAATAATTTAATATTAGTGTTATGTTGCTTTGTCTATTTATTTATTTTTTTGTTTAAATGTCCTTGTTCTAAACCTGACTACCTCCTACCCTATAACCATGTGCTAAAGAGGACTTGTTCTAAACTTAAACTCATATCTATTGCTAGTCTATTATCTACTTGTTTCCTAAAATGTGAGATTGTATCTCTTTTTGCTTCTATGTCTTTTATGCTTTTAATGCATGGTATTATTGTAAGAATTTGTAAACTGTGCTTAACCTGAACAATTGACAGAATTTGCTGTTTGTCTGTTTGTATGTTTGGAGCTTTTCTCCCCTGGCCTCCACTGAAAATGGACACCTATCCAGTCGAAGTATCTTGGTCAACAAATATAAAATAAATAATAAAAATACATAAATGTGGTTTGCCCTTAGCTAAGGTCTGCTAAGCACTGCTAAGCCAAGCTAAGTAGTGCTTAAACAGGACCCGGTTTATCACTGCTTAGAAAAGCGCAGCTCCACTTAGCTGGTGTGGGCACTGCTAAGCAAACCCTGTGTAAGCAGTCCTCAACCCAGCTAAACTGGTTTGCACACTACTAAGCTTTGCTAAGCATTGACAGTTTAAGCACTGCTCAGCTGAGCTCAGTGGGTATGCACGGTGCTAAGTGGAGCGCCACATTTTTAAAAATGGCCCAATGGTGGCAAAGGGCAGAAAAACAGCCTTATTTAACTCATTTACTCCAATGGAGCACAGGAAGTTTGCACTGTAACTTTCAATGGGCAGAGCCTAATCCTTTTGACAGAATCAAATTATGTCCTCACATTTCTGGAAACATAGGGGTTATGAAGGAAGTATAAATGGCAAACTATTCAGTGAAAACTGTTTTTATAGTGGTTGTATTCTTTAGGTTCTAGGTCTTAAACTGAATTTTATAAGTCACAGTAAACACAGTAATTATTACTTTTGTAATATTTTGTAAACAACTTACAATATCTTGGCAACTGCTCAAGTTATACACATACTGTCAGCAGCATTTTATTCATCTAGCTGCAATCTTTCCTATGAGGCTAAAAAGTTCTGACTATGTTACTTGGTTGTTGAAATATTTAGAAAAATATGAAAATTATATCTATACAAATTACTATCATAAAAATCATATCTATTTACCTGCACTAGACAGAGTTCAAATATTAATGCAGTTGATCTTGCCATTGTGTAAGCTTTAAGATGAAATCTTTTAAAACCTTGTACATAGCATGGTTTTGGAAATATTGATGCAGATATGAACAAGCAATATTTGATGCCTAGACACGTCAGTAGGAGTTAACTGCAGATGCGCCTGAAGGCGTCACTTGGATGTAATGAGTTAAGTGGAAGAGGTGGGAATACAGCCAGAACCTGTTGGAGTTTGACCCGTGAAGGAACTATGGCAAGAGTTGGAGAGGGTGCACACTTCCCGGTGCAGTGGTGGGGCATTTTGGAGTCCAGGGTCACGGTTGGACTCCTTGTGAAAGACCATGACATCCGGCTGCTGCAGGGCCAGTACCAGGAGTCGGAATACAAATCAGAGGCCTAGGACTAGCTGGCATGTGACCTCACCAGTGCAAATAGTATCCCCTGCACAGGTGAACAGGTGAGTCATCACTATGATGACCTGAAGCATAGGAAGGGGGATCTCTTGGCCACTTGGATCCAAGATGCTCTGGTGGACAATGCCTCACAAGTTTGTAAGTATTGTAAGATTGTTTTGCCAAATGCTAGTATGAGTATGTGATAGACAGGTACGCATAATGGTGTTATTCACTCCCCACAGATGCAGAGGAGAGAGCTTACAACATGGAGGTCCATGCAGGGTGCCTGGCCAGGTTGCGCTGAGAGTGTGGTGAATACAGATACATCTTGCAATATATACTAGTTTAAATAAGAAAGAGTACAGTTGTAACTGCCAGTAAGTGTGTTCTGTTTTGAGTGTTTTGCAATGAATGTGGTCATACACCTGGACTGATATAAGTGAGTAATGCCAGGTACAATTCAATATAGAAAAGCATGAAACCTGCTAACATTAAGGAAAGAAAGTTACTACTGCATTAATAATGATAATGAAATAAAAGTTTATACTGTATTAATATAATAATGTTATGGTAAGAACATACAACTGCATTTATAGAAGTTAAGGGAATAAATCAACTGCATTCATACTTGTAAGGAGCTAAAGTACAACTGCATTTAGAATGGTTAAGGAAATAAAGTTAGTACTGCATACATTGTAGTATAACAGCTGTCTTTCAATGCCTGCATTATTTGAAGTCTTCATCAATAAAGACTGTTAGATGCATACCAATCACTCTTTCATGTCACCCCTAATAAAGCTGTGTTTTTCCAAATGGTGTCTGTATTTTGTGCTGTTTTTCAAGAAATCAAGTATTACAAGTGCTGTGAAGCAAACATGGGAATAATACCAAGAAGTGACTGAAGGTTAACCGATAAAGACTGTTTTGCTAAAGTGCAGATGTGGTGCTGTACTACAAGATATACTGGATTATGATATTTGTTCTGCACTAAGAGCTGAACCTAGAATAGTAATGTCTAAAGTATTATAGTGTGTTTCTCTCAGAATTGTCTTGCGTTAACCATTGCATTTCAGCTATATGCATTCCTGATCTTAGTTATGCTGCTGCAGGCAAGTAGGCAAGTATGAAACTGTGATAGCTATAGACTGCAAATATACCATCTGCAACTGCATATGCATGAGGTAGGCAACCTAACTGTCTGATATGGTCTGTGCACATCACACATATTCCCATCATTAGGGGTAAATGTGTACACCTGCATTCCAAGTATTAATACACAGCTCACCTACTATCTCTGTCATGCATGAATCTCATGCATGTGTGTTCAAGTGTCACTGCAGTCTCGTATGACACTCTATCTCTATTACCAGGTCACAGTTTGTTATGAGGTGAGCTCTAGGCATCGATTACACAATCAATATACAGCAATGGCTCAGTAGCTCAGCATGATAAATGTTACGTATGATATACATTTTTTCACACACAGACTGAGGTTCGAAACCAGGGACAACTGCTTCTAATATTAATAGAAACTCTTATGTATTATTAACAGATGCTCTCCCCACAGGAATTACAGGTAAATACATGGCTGTATTATTTGTTCAAATGGGTGACTAATTTGTGTGTCCAGGTGTACCAGAGTGTTAACAGGAATGCTCAGCAAGGTGATTGGACTTCAGTAAATGAAAATAATTTAAAACGAACAATACTAACACAAGTTATTAAAACAAATAAAAGTATGTAATCTTGGTATGGCTGTATGCCTGCTATGTCTGTGAATGTCTGCTGATAGTCTAACCCCATGCCTGCCAAGGACGACATGATAAGCATAAATTCTGTGTACTGTGCACGATACATGTCTCTCAAGCACCAGGCTTTCACGGACTGTGATCACTGTTGCCAAATCCCTGGGACACAGATTTAATAGCCACTTGATTTATCTCAAAAGCACAGTCACGCTACATCCATCCACATTACTTCTTGGTAGTCATATATGTTCCCCTGACATGTAATAGTCCTTGTAGTTATGTACCTGTAGGTGTTACAGCTTGGCCCATATTGTTCCATGTGGATAGCTTGAGAGGTATGTAAGTGCTACAGAAAGCTATTGGGCACTTTTATACATAAAGTAAGGGCAGACCTGTAGAATATATATAAGAGTTCTGTTGCAAAAAATGTAGCCTATACTGGTAGTAATGGCATGATTTTCTCTCTCCCTCCCACCCCTTATCTGCGTCATAATTTATTATTCTTATACATCAGGTATGGTTTCCATTTGACATATGTTGTTCACAAAACATAATGTTGAGCCCTGCGTTTCATTATTATGTATTACAACTGTTGCATACTAACATACCTTGTTGAATTACCTATGTTGCTGGCCTTATGCCATAATTGTTACTGGCATGTTGTTACAATATTGACTGTTATCCCAGTTATTGTTGTGTTCTATATGCTATGGCACATTACATTACTGGATAATGTGATTTTTTTTCTGCATGCTGTTACAACTAATCATATGTTCTCTTCATTTCTAACCTATACACTTTGAAACACCTCAACACAATAGCTCAACTGGGTAGGCCGGTTCTCATGGATCCACCTACCCTACCTCAACCAGCTGTGGCACTGGGTCCCAGCACATCTGAGACCCAACCTGGAGCTGCCCCCTGTGCTAGTCCTGCACCACCTACAGGTGGAACCACCTGGGAGCAGGCGCAGAGAGGGAGTGGTCACCCAGTGACAGCTCCCAGGGAAGCTGCACAGGATTGTCCAGCGTGATTTGGACAATTGACTGTGCCTGCACCCAGCCCCCAGCTCAGCCAGCTTTGGGGCTGTGAAGGAGCAGTGGTGACTGCCAATGGGTGGGAAGTTCAGTCCCACTGCTGCCATCTGGGGGCACTTGTTTCTCCGAATCCACAACACCCTCCCTGTCCAAGGTGTTTACCCCCCTCATTTGTCATACACCACCCCTATCTGCTGTCTTGTCTGTTTGCAAATGCTACCTCTCCTACACAACTTACCTCCCCATACAAACCTATATCCATTCCCCAGCATTCTACTCTCACCTTAAAAAAATGGGCATCTGTCCCACAAAAAATATCACCCCATATATAGCTCTCCATTTCGCCCACACCTATGCTGCCCACAATCGTTCATTACTGCAATTAATCAAAAAATCAAAAAAAGTTATGTCACCCACACTCCTCCCTCTGGGATGTGAGGCTCCAAATTCCAAATTGTCCACAACCTGCACAGCTGTTGCTGTACACGAAATGGAGAGCTATGGTCCTTTTCTACACCCATCCTGCACATCCCTACCTGTCTTTCACATTGTTTTCCCCCCTGCTTGCCCCCATTTCACCACTTTCCTGTCACCCCTTTTTTCTTTTCTGTTTTTTTGAAATAATGTGGGTTTAAGCAAATCTAAGTACCAAACTATACTGCATCACGTTGTGCAAACCCGCTTAAGGCTGCTTAAAACTGCTTTAATCACCTTCTGTCTTTCTGACACTGTTTTGCACAGCAGCAAAATGATCACCCTGCCAATTAGGGCATACTGTATTAGCCCACTAGGCCACTCAGCTTTGAAGAATGACAGTTGTTTCCATAAACTTATCCTGATCATCAGTGATGCACAACAGAAAAAAATTCAGCCCTGCCAAGTCTCAAACACAGGACCCTGTCAACTACAGCACAGTGCACTAGCCCACTAGGCCACTCAGCTCTGAAGTACAACAGGTGTTTCCATAAACATATCCTTATTGCTAGTGACACACTGCTTGTATATATAATGGGGAAAATGACAATGTACTTGGGACTGTGATACAGACACTAAAACAGTACACAGACAAATAAATGTTGATGAATGTACGTGAGGCCTAGGATATCAGATAGAGCTGACAACTGCACATACTGTTGCAGAATGTCCACAGTTGTGCCACCTACATTTGGCACAGTTATCATACAACCTATGCTGTGTGCTGAAGTACTGCCAAGTCAGTACATACTGAGATTATGAAGTCATGACGGACAGTTCAGTGTCACACATCATATAGCCATGCGATCACTCATGTTCATGACAATCCTGTGTAACAGACTGTATGCATGCACATATGTCTTGCAAATACACCTACTATAGTATTGACTCCATAGCTCAATCTGTTACATTGCTAGCATGCATAACATTTTCCCACCCACAGTCCTGGCTTCCATTCCAATGTATTCCATGTCAAGTACATGGCTGTCAAAACAATTAAATGACTGAGCTGTGCAATTTTAAGCAGAACTGGTTGTTGCTACTGCAGTCACTGCCACCATATTAGCACCTCAAATGCCTGAAGGTGGGGGCACACTTCACAAATATGTATAGGTTTCCTAAATGTCACCTACCACTTTCTGGATGGCACTATTACATAGCATATATACCAGAGGCACATGCCTCACCTGAAAAGTTATGGGTACCTTACCCTGGTTATGCTGTGACAACAGAGCTGACACTGCTCCCTCACTCACATATGCAGCTTGCTGTCCCCCAATGTGTTCACAATCACCAGTATAATTCCTGGGCAGAATGCAGCAGCTGCAGCCTGCAACATGTGCAGCAGTATGTTCATCTACCTGCTACAGACCTAACGTACCTCCCAAACACCTAGAACAGGGAATCTACACAACACCCATACATAAAGGGCTGGGGGAGAATGGTCAACTGACAGGGACATGTGTCAAAGTCTTCCCCTACAAACATGCACAGCTGATAGACCAGTGGCTACTGCAGCAGCATACATATTCTGATGCAAATGATGTATGACACTCACATATGTCTCCTTACTGACCTCAACCACATTGTTAAACAGTAAAGTGCCACATAATCAGAAATTCTGTTCACAATGGGCAAACATAGCATGCAAAACTGTGGACATACCACATAAATCCAAATAATAGACAGTATTTCAACCTGCCCTCTGTGATGCTGTAGTCCCCATGCCTCGATAATGTCCTTCTCACAGGCCAGGAAAAGGGCTAAGGCCTACACAAAGGCCTCAAATACAGCACTGTGTTGCCATGACTTTGGCTAATGAAAATGCAACCCAGTTGTTCTGGATGTAATTAGCAAGTGAGAGTCACAGACTGGTATGAAAGGCAAGCTGCTGGTTATGGTACACAGGTCTGCGACTTTCTATATAATGGCAGACTGCACTATCCTAGCATTCCACCACAGGATTTCTGCACATAAAGGAGTACAGCACTATGCCATGTATTTCATAGTATTCCCCATGTAATGGAAAGTAGATGGGGATGCAGTCATGGGAAATAGGGATTACAACAATAGAGGTCTGTGGTAAATATCTTGGAATTACTTGTTGCTGTTAGTCAGCTGTCCAGCAGCTACAGGCTTTCCTTTTGGCTCTGCCTGCTGTGACATAGATCACAGCTCTGGCCCCTGAGTCCCCCCAACAATGGTCAGCTCATGAATGAATGCTACTAGATTGTGAATTAGACAATAGTGACAGTCAGTAGTGGTGGATACAGCTGTCAAATTACATGATGTACTGTCAGTGTACTCCTCTCAGTCTGTGAATGTCACACAGGCATATTTCAGACATTGTCCAGGTGTTCCTGACTGTTTCAGATATACTCTGGCTAGGTCACTGTATATCATTGCCTGAGAGCTATGACTAGCATACCTGTTGACCCCTACAGCAGGACAGCAGGTTATAGCCAGTAGTAGTGGGGGGACACAGGCTCCACCTCAGCAACTGAGTGTACATATTAAGCATGCAACTTAAGGGAATTAATACAGTACCAGATATTAACTCATTCACTCCCAACGCAGCTCAGGAAGTCTGCACTGTAACTTTCAATGGGTGGAGCCTAAGCCTTTTGATAGAATCAAATTATGTCCTCACATTTCAAACAAATGTTCATACTCTGGAACCATAGGGGTTAGGTTATAAAAGAAGTATAAATGGCAAACTCTTCAGCAGAAACTATTTTTATAGTGGCGGTAATCTTTACGTTCTAGGTCTTAAACCAAATTTTATAAGTCACAGTAAACACAGTAACTATTACATTTGTAATATTGTGTAAACAGCTTACAATATCTCAGCAACCACTCAAGTTATACACATACTGTCAGCAGCATTTTATTCATCTAACTAAGTGCTTTCATATGAGGCTGAGGAGTTCTGTATGTGTTACTTGGCCATTGAGATATTTATTAATAATGTGAAAATGATATCTATATACATTAATATCATGAAAATAACAATTAATATCTATTTACTTGCACTAGGCAGAGGTCAAATATTAATGCAGTTGAGTTTGCCGTTGTGTAAGCTTTAAGATGAAATCTTTAAAAACCTTGTACATAGCATGGTTTTGGAATTATTGATGCAAACATATATAAGCAATATTTGATGCCTAGAGGCATCAGTAGAAGTTAACTGCAGATGCACCTGGAGGGTTTTCTGAAGTAACTGGCGTGTGACAGATAGATTCCCCACAGTCTGAAAACAACCATTACATATCGTCCAACTGTTTTCCAGACATCCACATTTGTCTGGCAGAGGGTCCACATATATCAGGCACATGTACACATTCTTCAAACGTCTGTGTACAGTGGATGTTGGACACCCAGAAGGAGGATGCCCTACCACATGTTTGCAGTGCTATCTGTAATTGTGTCACACACATGTTGCTGGACTCTCCGCATACATCTGTAGTACCACTCACCTATTTGTCAGATAGTGGTTGTATGACATAGTACTAGTATGTCACCCGTAGTGAACACACCACAGTAGATGGCAGTGATGGGTGTGGACACATAACAACACAGTCCATCACAGCACACAGGACTATAACTGGTATACCTAGGATCAGATGAGGTTATTAAGCTATTGGCACTGAGGCCCTCATAATCCTAGCCCAGAGTTTAGCCCATGTGCATGCAAGTCAGCACCTGATGCCATAGTCCAACAGGGACACATCTATTCATCCAGGTTTCCCTTGAAAAGGTGTAAATAGGTACTCTGCCTGATGTGGACAAGGTGTCCATTCCACAGCTGGGTGAGTGTGTGGGACACACATCTGACTTGCCAACAATTTCTGTTGATGTCACAGACCAGGTTGAGGGCATGTGTGTGGGTTAATACAGTGGAGCTTGACTAGCAGTGGTGCAGCGGTCACATCAAGGTGGAGTCCGTGATCACCTTGTATGCTAGACAGAGGTCACCTTTGAGGAATCTTGATGACAGTAGCAGAGAGATGAGCTTATAACCTGTCTGTGTATGGCAGATGTTTGAGGCCCTGGTATTCCCTGGTTAGGAACCTCTGTGATCTACCCTGCTGCTGCATGTGCTTTGCAAGGTACATGATGAAAGAGGCATTATTCTCACTACTGTTCCTTATTAGGAGGGAATACATGGATGTTATGTAGCCCATGTCCCTGAATGACATACTCTTACATACGAGGTGGGCCATGTAGGAGGTTTTCCTTACAACGGAAGCAACATGGTGGTGAAAAACTGTCATGTTGCCATGATCCTTTGTGCACACATCACTCTCAACTGATTGAGTGCTTAGGATGTTGTTAGTACTGTGATAATATGTAAGGAATCACTCTCCCCAAATGGGATGATGCTGCATGTCGTGATATGCAGCCTGAGACCATGTTTCTGGCACCTGTCATGTGTCTGCATGAGACCCTCTTTGGAGATGTCCACATCACTAGGGAATTTGGTGACAGCACCCAGCATACAGGTGATGCACGAGGAGATAGACTCACATATAATGGGCAGCTGTTGAAGGGCAGGCCCAATATTGCCTTGTAGGTGTGACACACAGCCCACCTCTGGTCAACCAGGTCAACCAGTGGAGCACTACTGATTTGAGCCTGTCTGCATGGGACAGGTGTTGGAGGCCATGGATTACCTTTGTGGGTATTACTATGGCCATTCCAGTTGGTGCAGATGTCTGGATAGGTACGTACCAAAAAGGGAATTGTACTAACTTATTGGTCTACTGACTGAGGACTATACAGAGGTAATGACCACCTTTTTTTCTGGATGCAATCCCTTTACCTACGAGGTGAACCATGCACAAAGATTTTCTGACCACTGCCGCTACATGATGGTTGAGTGCGCCATTGTTATCAGGTCTCTTAACACAGATTGTGTGTTTAGGGGGTTTCTGTTGATTTGGGGCCGAGTCCTCACCAAATGGTATGATGGTACAGTTTTCTACATTTAGCTTGAGGCCAGGACCTTGGCACCAGTCCATACTTGTTAAACAACCCTGTTGCAGTGTGTTAACATCATTTGGTGGGTCATTGACAGACAGCACACAACTTACATGTGCCACAGCCTTGATCAATACCTACAAATGTGGGTGGTGGTGGGTAGCATTCTTGCCTAGATAGATGTGGGTTATTTAGGGGCAGCAGCTACTCACAGGGCCTCAACACGTATACATGTTGCACACACATAGGCAGGACAGACTAGGGTTGCCACCTTATCAAATGGCCAATGTGGGACACTTCTTGTAGTATCGTGAGAGATGCCTGGACAAACCATACCCATGGCAAGTACAAAGGCAGGGCCTCTCATTTTTTGCCAATATGAGAGATTATTTTGTAGCATTTGAGTAGATTATGTTATTTGTCATAACATTAAGGTGTTTCTGATGTAAAATGACTGCTTTAGGCAACTATTACACAAATGTAGGACATGTTTGCTGTCCTACACTCTCAGGACACATGTACTGGTTAAGCTGCTTTCCCAGGATATACCTGTCCAAACATGGACTGCAACCTGCACAATGGCACAGGTGGGGGCCCTAACACAGTCATGCTGTTGCAAGGGGATATACAGACACACACACACACACACACACACACACACACACACACACACACACACACACACACACACACATGAACTGCCCTTGTCGAAAGTAGACCTCCCATCTGTCTAGTTGCACATACTATAGCACTACATACATATCATATGTGCCATGGAGCTTAAATGTTTTTGCAGTGTCTGATTCTACTATTCAGGTGTATGTCACCTGCAGATGCTGTAAAGGTTGCCACGAGGGGGGGGGTTTAACAGGTTTGCACAGGCCCTTAAAATGGTACAACTGTTGCACACAGAGGCAAGACAGCCACACTGCTGCACAAGGATATGCATACACACACACACACACATACACTCACACAGTTGCCAGTATTGAGATTAGAATCCCTATCTATCTACACTACAGTATTACATACATATTGCATGAACCATGCAGATATTGTGTTGGGGATGTCTAACTGTGCTTCTAAGGTGAATGACATCAGCAGACCCTGTGAAGTAAGCCAATGGGGGGTTAACAGGTAGGCACAGCCCTGAAAATGTATTGGTATTGCACACACATATAGGCAAAACATACACACTGCTGCAAGGGGATATACTTACAAAAACACCAATATGCACTCCCTGAATTGCCATTGCTGGGATTAGAGCCTCTACTTATCGAGCTGTATATACTATAGTGCTAAGTACTTATAGCATGTACCACAGAGCTTATGTGTCTGGAGAGTGTCTAACTGTGCTTCTAAGATGGATGACATCAGCAGGCCCTGTGAAGTAATCCAATGGGGGTGTTAACAGTTAGCACAGGCCTTAAAATTTATTGGCATTGCACACACATAGGCAAGGCAGACACCTTGCTGCAAGGGGATACACACTCACTGAGTTGCCATTGCTGGGAATAGACATACTACCTATCTAGTTGTATATATTGCAGTGCTACATAGTTATCGCAAGCACCACAGAGCTTATGCATTTGAAGAGTGTCTGTCACTGCTGTTGGGGTGGATGACATCAGCAGCTGTTGACAGGGAGGCCACTATTGTGAAGGTCACTGGTGATAGGACCATAAAATGAGTGACCATTGCACAGACATAGGCCTGTGTATACTGCTGTACTGTATGTGGAATATCTGCACAAACACACAAGCACAAGGTGACTGATATGAGATTAGAACCCCTACCTAACTACTATTGCACACTACAGTTCACTGTACTAATTGCACAAGCCACTGGTTGCACTTGGTGTACAAGTGGCTACAGCAATATATCATTCTATATGCCTTTCTGTATGTGTATGTGTCTATCTCTTTTTCTCCCTCCCCCTCTCTCTGTCTCTCTCTATATGATATATATATATATATATATATATATATATATATATATATATATATATATATATATATATATATATATATATAAAACTCTACAGATCCATATATATCTTATATGTGCCACATACTGATAGATAAGGGCAATCATGTCTGATGGGGATAGGGAGAGACAGTTAGGTTTACATAGCTGTCTGTATGCACAGAGATATATGGACATCTCAGTTCTATAGTCAGATGTGCCTTCAGACATGGGCTGAAATTAGCTAGCTAAGTGTAGAAGCATGCCCAGTGTGACCATCGGTACATACAAGGGGACTCCAGGTCAGACCTACCTGTACTCCAGTCCGGGAGTCCGTGTGCTACAGACAATTGGCTGCCACACCTGATTAAACAGTTCAGCACCTCCCTAATATGATGCCCAAGGGATTTTCTGGCTGTGTGCTGTCCATAATATCTGACTCATAGCTAGGGTATGTACTGAGTGTATTAGACTCAACAGGATTTTGCATCATATGACTGGTACATTTTACATAGCAATGTGATTTCCTGGTACATCAGTGGCAGATCAGTGTAGATTGATGTGAGGAACTGCTGACAGACATTTGGGTTACTGACTCCATACCCTGCCTGGGACCCATGCTACTGCACAAACTGTTCTATTCTGCACTTTTTACATTTGTCTGACCATTAGTTCATCCTTTTCCTTATATGTGGGCCTTTGTCCTGCCCTGCTCCAGTTCTTGGTTTTCTCCACAGTTGCTGCTCTGTGTAGTCATAGGTATGCTGTGACTGGGGTATGTGATGTAACACCACACCCAGGGTTACAGACTTCACACCTCTGACTGTACATGTTTTCCAGGATATCCAGCCTTGTGCCCCATATGTCTGCTCTGGTCCTCAGATGGTTTGTGTTGTACAGTTATTATAAGGCTACATGGTGCCCATACCTCTCAACTTCTTGGAGCCAGAGATCTGGACAAAGCCATGAATAAAAGTGGGACACAGGCACAAACATAGGAACAAGTGTTTTATATTCCGCTTACAAACTTAGACAGTTGATAGAATTCAGATTTTGTATTAGCATAAATGCTTTGATGGGTATGAAGTGTGCATCTCAACTGTCTGTCATTATTTTCTCACATCAACCTTTGTTGATTCGCCAGTAGTTTGCCAGAAAAATTCAATCTTATGAAAAACAGACCGTATATATATATATATATATATATATATATATATATATATATATATATATATATATATATATATATGGCAAAAATGTGGACATTTGTGACACTTACATTTGAGGAGTATGATGGTGCATACTGACTTTTTGTAAGTACTGACACAGTTACATGACAGCCTTGACATCCTGCTGCTACTCTGACTTGCTACAACCTGCTGTTCTACTAGCCACCATCTAGGTTACTCATAGCTCTGTACTGTCCATATCTGTGGCCCCCTGTTCCTCCATTGTCTCTGGTTTTGTCCAGCTTTCCTGCAGTAACAAATAGTGACATATGAACAGTCTGTAGAACTCCTACCATAGGTGTAGCTCATATGCAAAATAGTAGGCACAGCCAGTCTCGCACCATGAGCACTAGCAACTGTGGTAATGTACTTAGCCCACTAAGCTACAACACCCACCAGACAGGACAGTTTAATTCCTGACACTATCAATCACAAACATACATAACACATTGCCCCTGCATATTGTTGAAATAGAACATGTCACCAGGTTTATTGGGACAGCCCTGGGATTGTGTGGTCTGCTGCTATTACCTTGCAAACACAATTTACTGCAGTTGTATGGGAACATGGGTGTGTTGAGGGTAGGTGACTGTAGCATTGACAGTCAAGCATTTGTCGTATGACCCCACTGTTTGTAATTCTCTTGCATAGTGCAGTGGGTTTTACTAGCTTGAGGCCTACTGCATATTATGGGGCAGTCAGTATTGGGCAGAGAGTTCCTCTTGTCCCACATAGCTGTCAGTTGTCTGCAGCTATCCCAGTAACCCACTCTATTCCCTTGCACACATGCAGCAGGTCCATACCTATGCTAGCATGGTGTAGTACCTCATACATTTATTGTAACTAAGAGTGACTTACCTTGTGCCTGCAGCAGTGGATATAATGGTGCTTCAGGGCCTGATTCTGTTGGATGCACGCAGTACACAGCCAATACATGGTAAGGTGCAGGTTGTGTGTTGTGGCTCACATCCTTTTTAGTATGCATGTGAGTCAGAGTGAAGTGTTAGTCCCTAGGTCCTTAGGATGTCAGTGCATGTGCTATGTATGCATTGCCTCTTTGCCAAGACCAGGGCATACTCGGCACACTTACATCTGGCTACAGGGACAGGTTCAGGGGAATCCTCCAAGTCCCTCTGTGATTGTGGGGACCTTGGCACTGGTGGAGGGCTGTGTGTCCCTTCCCTGTGATGTTCCTGCCACAGCTGTTTCTGCAGGATCATATTGTGTAGCATGGCACATACTGTGAACA
Organism: Protopterus annectens; assembly: GCF_019279795.1. Taxonomy (NCBI): domain Eukaryota; kingdom Metazoa; phylum Chordata; order Ceratodontiformes; family Protopteridae; genus Protopterus; species Protopterus annectens. The sequence goes on along the minus strand of NC_056735.1, from coordinate 1,980,025,875 downwards.
TGTGTGTGCACATGTAGCTGGAGAGTACTGCAGGACTCCACCAGATATACCAAGGTAGTGGAACTGTGACTTGAGCAGCCAAACACACACTCTATGATGTTCCTAGTTTGTGCATATGCCTCATTAAGGCACTCTTCAGTTGGTCTGTGTGCAGTTCTGATGAGTGTCATCATCCACAGTTCCAGACCGTAGCCAGCATCCCCCAGTAGATGACCATATGGTATGTCCCCACTGGCAAACATCTGGTACAGCTGTGATGCATGCCAGATGTGGGAGTCATGATAACTGCCAGGGCTGTCGGCACACACATTCATGATAATGCTCTGGGCATTGCACATGACCTGGCAGTTGATGGAGTTATACCTCTTGTGATTGACATAGACTCTACCCTCTTCACCTGCTGGTGCTCTGATGTGCACATGAGTGCAGTCTATGGCACCCAATACCTCAGTGTAGTGTGATACACAGTGGAAGAGATGCATATTGCTGGCCCTCTCCTCAGGGGTGCAGGGTAAATAAATCTGCTCACTGGCATGTGCTTGCATGGCATCCAGGAACTGATGGAGTACCCTGGATGCAGATGCCTGTGTGACCCCATTATGTCCCCAGTTGGTCTTTGAAAAGTACCTGTAGCTAATATTCAAAGGGCTACACATACCTTTATTTCCACTGGGATGTGTTCCCCTATGTTGGCTCTGGGTCTGTGTTGAGGGAGGCAGAGCTCGGTGAGTTCTTGTTGTATGTCCCTGTCCAACCTGTCCACCCTGTAGCGCTCTACAATCTCCAGCTCATGTAGCCCATTGAAGGTTACCCTTGGCCTTAACACTCTTCTCCTTCTCAGTCTGGGCCTATTGTCAGCATCAGCATCATCGGTCACCTCAGTCTCTAGCACATACAGATGTAGCAGAGCTCACTATGGTGCATTCCACCTGACAGGTATATCATTTGGGGTTTGAATAGGTCAGTGTCTGTTGAACAGGGCTCCTCAGTCATTTTTACTGGATTGGCTTCCTCTAGATATTTCCTTTATTTATTTTTTAAATTCTTTCACTGCTAAGCACTGGGGTGAGGCGCTCAAACCCACAGTGCTAGTGTAAACAGTGCTCAGTAGATAGGACACTACCCTGTGCACAGGCATACTCAGCTTTTCTTAAACCAGCTAAAACACCTGCCGCAGGGCTAAACACAGGTCAGCATCATCAGACAACCCCTCCCCCCACTTAGCATTGCTTAGCTGAGCACAAACAGGCATCGCTGAGCTCCAATCCGCTTACACATGGCGTGACACCCCCCCTTTTGATGTCAGCTGCCTTTTCTACTACTACCTACATGGTTCTAGCTGTATTTGCAGTTGTATCTGTGGACACAGTGGCCCTTTTTGCTATTCAGTAACTCCAGCTCATTTACATACAGCTAACTGAGTATACCCTGGATACTTCACTACTCTAGGGCCTGCCTCCGTAGCAACCACTGAAACCTGTCATTGTAAGACTCTGCATGCTGGGCACTACAATGCAATATTTTTGCAAATGTCTAATTTTCATGTTTTACACTTTTTATTTATTTATTTTTTGCATAATGGTATGTTTGAGTGTCACTGCATGCCTCACAAATGTAATATATGTATTTAAAAAATTAATTTTTATTGATTTGCATTGCTTTTTGGATCCACTGGCTATAGTTTTGGCCATTTGCATGCCTACAGTACAATATCCAGCCTTTTATTTAGGTTTTTACAGCCCCTGTTTAAATATTACATTCCAGTATACGGTTTATGTCTGTGGACATTTCTAACACCAACACGGCACCTACATGGGTGCTTTTCTGCTTACTGGATTACAAATCAACCTCATTTGCATGGATTTCACCAGCTTATGAGGTGATTTGCATTCCATGAACACTTCTGTGTCTGCACACTTGCACGCCCCTCCCTACTGTTTATTGGATCACTCGGCAGCCATGTTCCATATTGGGGCCATGCCACTATGCCTACACAGCAAATCGCTCTGTGTATGCTGTATTGAATTCCCCATGGGAAGTGCAGTCATTGCAGTACATAGTGAGAACTGAATCCAATCATCAACTAGTCTGACAACAGTGCAAATGTAAGCCAAGTAACACCATAGATGAGTAAATCCAGCCAAGGAAATGCTGGAGAAGACAAGCAGAGGATAGACTAGAGCCTTCAATCCTGCATGTGAAAGGCAAACAGCCAAGCACAGTGCCAAACAGCAGCACCATAGCAATGCAAGAATGTGGTTGTCTAATACAGCAATAAGTGTACACAACCCAAACATAGGCATAATGGGATCCATATGTCAAAGACATATAAGCTTTCTGTGTAGGAGGGAAGCCTTCTAGCTTATCAGTGGGAGTGGTAAGCACTAGGTAACCTATCTACCACATAAGGAGTGGTTCTGGCCCAGAAATTGTAGTTATTGGCCATTTGGGCAGTTTTTCCATCTCTCTCAACTTTCTGATTTAAAAGCCCACATTTACACTTGTTTCCCCCCCTTTCCTGTAACTAGTTTAGTCCAGATACAGATTCTTAATTTTAGCACTTGAATTTGCTTATTCTTGATCAGCACTTGTTCAGAACTTGTAAGCACTAAATAGCCTACTAATTACTACAGCACTCAACCATCCTCATTACCTAGAGGAAAACAGTTTTGGTACTTACTTTCTTCACTTGCTTAGAGAAAAACAGCTCTTGTACTCACTTTCCTCACTTATCTAGAGGAAAATAGATTTATTCAGGCATGTCCAAGGGTCAGCTCCCAGTGTTCTCTCCTGTCTATCTGATGAATCTGGGCATCTTGGGGCAATATAGAAATTGCCTCATGTACACAGACAACCCTCTCCTCCTACCACCCAACACAACAACCTGTGAGAGATGCACTTATCTAGCCAAACTGGAGGTAAAGCTCTCTCCAATCAAGACTGAACTTGACAGTCAAGAGGAGAAGGTAAACACTTGCACCACACCACACTCATCACATAGCCTCACTAAATCTACACCACCAAAATCCACACATAGAAACACAAAAACATTCATGGAGGCTCTCAATAATAATCTGCTCAAGCAACAGAAACCTCCAAAGCAAAAATGCAAGCAACCCCCACCCCCCAACACAACCCAAATGACACATAGTGTGCCACTCAACCACAGCCAATAAGGCAAAACAACGTACTCAACACACTAGTCATAGGTGACTCTATAGTCAGGCACATTGATGTCCCACTCACCAGGCTAAACAAGGAGAAGGTTACTGTCAGCTGCCTGTCAGGTGCCAGGACCCGCCACATAACCCACGCACTTAGGTCACTCCACAACAAGTACAAATATGACTCTGTCATTGTCCATGTTGGTGTGAATGACCTGAGATGTACCTCCCTGGACTACATGAAATGAGACATGGAAGTGCTCTCCGATCTTGTAGCCCAGGCAGGTATGACCCTAGCCCTGAGTAGCATTCTGCCATCACCCAGAATGATGCTGCAGTACAAGGACAAAATGACTGACTTCAACAATTGGCTAAGCTTCTGGTGCCATTCTAAAGTGATCCAGTATCTGTCTACCTCAGATGACATGGTCGACAGACCACAATGCTTTGCCGGAGATGGCCTGCACCTGTCACCCCTGGGATTCCGGATACTGGCTAAGGTTCTTGCCGCCCCTATAGTGTCTTTTTTAGGCAAAGTTCAAATGACAAATTCACCACCGTAACAGGAACAGGCAAGCAAAAACTGAGGGTGATGCTACTCAATGCTAGAAGTCTAAATCTCAAAATGCACTCACTCAAGGCACTCCTTAAAACGGAGAACATCGATATCTGTGCAGTGACTGAGACCTGGTTCAAGGCTCCAGAGAGCACCCCTGCACTACCAGACTATAAGTCATAGCACACTTTTCGGCCATGTAACCTGGACCGGAACACCAAAGGCGGAGGTGTGTCCATATTCATTAAGGATATTCACACCTCCAGGCTAGTTGCTCTGCATAATGCAGCCGGGGTTATCCAAGTGCAACTAACTCTGGGCAAAACTGCAATCCAAATTGTAGCTTGCTACAGATCACCCACCATGCCCCAGGATTCCCACTCCTCTTTTCTTGATGTACTGGAAAATATTAGGGTTCAACTAAACACCCTAATAATGGGTGATTTCAACTACCCCACCATTAACTGGGGAAACTACTCATGTACGAACTCCTTAGCTCAACGCTTTCTGGAATTCATAAACTCCAATGCCCTGGATTAACTTATCCACACCCCCCACCAGGGGCAACAATATCCTAGATCTAGTCATTACCAACATGAGTGACCAGTGTTCCACACCTGAAGTCAATGCCTCATTGGTCCGATCTGACCATAAACTAATTACCCTAGATATCCACATCCTGCCCCCACCCCCACCCCATTAAGGAAACCATGGTAAAAAATTTCTCCAAAGCCAACTTCATGCTTCTTAAGACAGAAGTGGTGAACTTCATAGGTTCATAGGTTCATAGGTTCATACTAGGCTATCTGCCCGAGGGCATTTATAAGCCTAGCCCATAGTTTTGTTGCTTATGCCACCCCTTAGTTTGGAGAAACTATGCCCATTATTTAGCTGTGCCTCTGTCGAGCAGTGACACTGAGGTAACCCCTGGGGTGTATCTGCGATCTCCCATCCATTGGTCAAGATTCCTCTTGAACAAGGCCAGCGAGGTGCTCTGCCTCACATAAACCGGGATTTTGTCCGACAGCATAGGGAGTCTTTGGGTGATGAATCTATCCCTCCAGCACGTCCTATTAATAACCGTGTCGAGGTTTAAGTCACCCGCCCTTGTGGCTCTGAGGGATCTAGATTTTTTGAGATGAAGCATATTCATCAAATCTGGGTTTGACATGGCCTTGTATGTCAGGCATAGGTCACCTCTGAGCAAGCAGTACGCAACTGAATATAACTGGAGTTCTTTCAGTCGTGCAGCATAAGACAGATTTTTGAGACCCTTTATCCTTTTGGTGAGGAACTTTTGTGGCCTCTCCAGCTGCTGCAAGTGTCGGGTCAGATACATTCCGAATGGGGCATTGTACTCGATCATTGGTCTGATGAGTGATGAGTATAGGGAGACTATGACTTCCCTTGATCTAGATGTGAATCCCTTCATGATAAGGTGGGCAATGTAGAAGGTCTTCCTAACTACTTTAGCAATATGAGTGTCGAATGAAAGGCTACTGTCAACCTGGGTTCCCAGGTCCCTAATAACTTCTTCTGTGTTCAGGGGATTGCCACCTATATGGTAGCTAGGGGTAACCTTATTTTTCCCGAAGGGTATGACTATGCATTTCTTGGCATTTAACTTGAGGCCATGGCTCTGGCACCAGTTATCCGTTTCTGTGAGACCCTTCTGAAGGATATCTGTGTCAGATGTGTTCTCAACTACGGTGCCCAGTTTGCAGTCATCTGCGAACTTTGTCAGCCATAACCCTCCTGTGTTTGCTTGTACTTCAGAAAAGTAGATGCCAAACAAGAGTGGGCCCAGGACTGAGCCCTGTGGGACACCACTTGTGACAGGCTTAGAGTCTGACATGGCTATGCACCTATGCACCTATGCAGATGGACAATACAGTTACGAATACTGAATCATACACAATAGCACTTTATAAGCACTTACATGACTGCATGGATCATGCTATCCCAAACAGAACCAAGACGCTATTCTCCAAAAAAAGGAAGCCAATCTGGTGGTCCCCTGCCATAAACAAACTGTACAACAGAAGGAAGAAACTGTTGCAAAAGAGAGTAAAATCCCATGAGTGGAGGAGTTCCCTGGTCAGCCTCAGTAAGAAGCTGCGATCCCTAATAAAATCCTCCAAAGCTAGTTACGAAAACAAAATCACCACTGATTCTAAAGACAACCACAAAGCATTATATAGCTATGTCAAGAATCTCAATGGCAACACTCAGATCTGCTCTGAGTTACAGCACAATGGCACTAAATATACAGACCCAACTGATATTGCCAACATCCTGGCAGATAGGTTCATTGCTAACTTTACCCCCCATCACCCCCCAAAGAGCCCATCTCTATACGGGAAGAATGCAAAGTTCCTGTAATCATGGCTGCACGGGTAAAAACCACACTCTCCAAAGCCAAGAACACAGCACCCATGGGACCAGATAACATCCCAGGCTACATTCTACTATAGAACAAACTGGCACTCCACCTAAGTACCATGTTCAGTCATAGCCTCACCTCTGGCTTTGTGCCTGCTGAATGGAGCACAGCAATGGTTATTCCACTCCACAAGGGGGGAGCCACCATGGACCCCGGGAACTACCGTCCCATTAGCCTGACGAGCCTGGTCTGCAAGGCCATGGAACGTATCATCATGGAACTTATAAACAAAGACATTGGTAATCTCCAAACTCTGGACCCCACCCATTTCAGGTTTGTAAAAGGCAGGTCAGTGTCTGCTAAACCTGATAGACTTTGAAGCAGTCACTGAAGCCATAGACAAGGGCATGGTGGTTCACACAGCCTCTCTAGATCTTGCCAAGGCTTTCGACACCATCTCCCACTCTGGGATTATAGATAAACTCACTAAACTAGGTATAAATCCCTATGTCACAAGATGGGTTGCCAATTGGCTCACTGATAGAACCCACACTGTGAAAGTAGCAGACTCCAAATCCAACTTCAGACCAGTGACAAGTGGAGTACCACAGGGTTCAGTCCTGGGTCCTCTCCTGTTTGGTATCTACTTCTCTGAAGTACAGACTAACACAGAAGGTCTCTTGGCTAATGAAGTTCACAGATGACTGCAAACTAGGAGCCATAATCGAAACTCGTAACGATGTGGACATCCTACAAAAGGGCCTCACTGAGACAGATGCCTGGTGTCAAAGCCATGGCCTCAAGCTCAATGCCAAAAAGTGCATTGTTATCCCCTTTGGTAAAAACTCTGTACCCATGAACTACAACATAGGCGGTAGTATACTTAACACCGAAAGTGTGATAAGAGACCTTGGGACACAGCTGAACAGTAGTCTCTCCTTTGATAATCACATTGCCGCAGTAGTCAGGAAATCCTTCTGTGTGGCACACCTCATCACAAAAGTTTTCTCATCCAGAAAAAAAGAGGTCATTGTTCCCCTCTACTCATCACTCATTAGACTCATTATAGAGTACAACACCCCTTTTGGTATGTACCTCACAAGACATCTACAACAACTGGAAAGGCCGCAGAAATACCTCACAAAGAGGATTACCGGCCTCAGACAGATGCCCTATGCAGACCGTCTCAAAAAACTCCAGCTTTACTCCATTGCATATCGCCTACTCAGAGGTGATCTCTGCCTAACATACAAAAAGAAGTAAAAGCATTATGACAGTTACACACAGATGCTTGTTATTTGGGTTGTGATAACAGAAAATGCAAAAATTGCAGTTATCAAACATACCCTGCATATAACTCCAAGAACAACATTTACATTAAATTTATACTGTTATTCACAATAAATCAACGACTATTCCATTTATCTTGCAGATGGATTATGGGTAGTCTGGCATTAATATTAGCATGCCTGAAGGTGCAATCAATACTCATTTAAACCTGATTATGTTATGAGTCTATCTAGGGAAATGTTTTGACAGTTGTAACACATACCTCTCTCTCTGCACTGCTCCTCCAGCCTGTGCATACACTGTATTATGGGCATGGTCTTTATCACTGGAAAACAGGATGTATTACTACAATGAAAGGATTGTGTCTGGTCAATATATGATGATCGCTATCTACAGCAACAAAACAGTGTGCATCCCATATCAGCTAGCTTTGACATAAAATGCTATTTTACATTTAGTCATTGCTGTGCCACTTTCATTATTGTCCATACATGAGGAGTACAATATACAAACTTGGAAAAGCTGAGATTCATACCCACTTTTTTATATTTGCACCGCAACCCTGTCTCCTACCTGCCAAACTAATCCACCTTGGCTGTGTCTATGTGGATTGATTGAAGTTAAAAACTCAACTGTATGAATATGCAGGGAAGAATTAAATACAGTGTGAATTTATGCTTCTAAATTACAAGATAAATACAAGTACAATTGCCACCATGTGCTTTGCATTTGAACCACAAAAGGATGCAATCTTGAGTACATGTTAGCACATTGCAAAGAGCAATAACAAACAACTATCACATTTCAGAGTTCAAAGTGTCACACTTTGCAATAAAACATGTGACTGCACTTGAAAGACATAACTACAGATTTTAGGAATTACTGTTCGTCAGTGGTATTTAATATATCAACATGTAAGTTAGGTAGGAAGGCAGTCAATGTTAAACGATAATGGATTATAGCATAATATTGTGTAATACAAAAAGTACAGGTAACATATGTATGCATATATTATCCAGAATTTACACATACAGCCTCATTGACATAGGTATGGTGTTTCCAGAAATTTTGTGGATAATGGAAATATTCACATTCATCTGAGAACTAAGCGCACTATAGACATTAATGCATCATGTCAGTACTAGATGTGTAAAATGCTATACTGCATAACTTACCAAATAAATATAGATCTCCCATATATTTTCGAAATATAAAATACGGAACTGGCAAAATAGCATCCAAAACAGTGGACACTGAGATTTGAACTCATACATATGTATGCATGAAAGTCACATTGGCGTATTGCTTAATGTGTGAGCTAATAGACCACACAATTCCCTTAATGTTGCAAAACTGTATGGAATAAGTATGCATTTATCCACCTTGTAACATTATTATGTGTCAACATACCGTGTTTTATAGTAATTAGAACTAATGTAGATATTACAATAATTTATTTTCTATAATGTAGAGCTTGCTAATATATGCATTTCTCAGCATTCACACATACAGAAGTATACTGTGTCAAGCTTCTAGAAGTGTTACAAATAATGGAGAAATGCACAGCCATCTGCACCTAAGCACTATAAATGCCAGTGAGCCATGGCAACATGTAAAAAGATGTACTGTTTAAATTGCCAAACAACCATAGATCTTTCATATGTGATGTTCAATATTATGTACATAACTGATATTATTTTCAAAACAGAATACCCTGGGACTTGAACTAAAGCTAGTAGATCAGCAGTTACTTTGTATCACTGCTTAACCATTTCAGCTGAATAACGTAACAGTTCACCACTGATTTTAAAAAGAGAATATATGGAATATCAGTGACAATTAAATGTGTGAAGTCAGTATTAATGTTCAGTCTTACTTGAAGTCCATTTAGGATGTGCACAGTGGCCCATTATTTATTTTATTTTATTTTATTTTAGTTAACATTTGTTTACCGGGAAAGTCTGACTGAGACACAGTCTGTTTTCAGCAGAGGCCTGGAGAGAAATGCTCCAGACTGATGTCTTTGGAATGTGGGAGGAAACCAGAGTACCCCGAGTAAACCCACGCAAATGCAGGGAGGACATGCAGACTCTGCACATTAGGCACCCCAGCTGAGAATCAAACTGGATAACCTCTTGCTGTGAGGTGACAATGCTAACCACTGCAATACTGCGCCACGCTGCAAATAAACTCAGAATGCATCAAAACACTAATGCTGACTACTTTTGATTTACTATTATCACTAAAGATACCCATAAAATACAATTGAAACAGTCTCAGTAACAGACATGCTTAACAAATACATTTATTATAATGTAGGCATTAAGATGAGGATTATTCAACTTACTGTAGGTATTTGTTGACAGGTGACAGACCTTTTATTTATTTTATTTATTTTACATTTGTTGACCGGGCTAGTCTAACTGGATACATGTCCATTTTCAGTAGAGGCCCGAGGAGAAAAGCTCCACTGTAACAGTCTAAGGTAACACACTAAGAAAAAAATATATACAAGAGGATAACTAAACTACTAAGCAGGAGTTAGCAACTAATTAGCATACAAAACAACAGAACAGCAATTAGTGAATCAAAAACACACAGCAACAACAGCAGTATTTAAATACAGAACTGAAATTTTTTTATAGCATCTGGACTTGGACTTGACCTATCATGAAGAAAAAAAGAACTAAATACTACCTGTGCAAGGCATTAGGTAGTGCAAAGTAAGTAGAGGTGATAGGAGGTAAAACATAAGCAAAGTAAGTAGCGGTAATAGGAGGTAAAATCATAAGAAAGAGGAAGTCACAAGCTGAAGAGAGTCAAGGGGAAAAATTGTAGTGATGGGAGCAGTGATATAAGCTAGATGGAGACAAGGCAGTGTGAGAGAAGGAGAAGTAATACTTGTCCAGATGATGGGTGTGTACAGTGCAGATAGAGGTAATGGGAAAAGAGGTAAAAAGATGTGGAAGTGAGAAACAAGAGTCAGTCAGGAGAAGAGTAAGGGCAGAGCCAGTGTGATTTGAGGTGGGTCTTTAAATGTTTCTTGAAAAGGGGTGTTGAGGTCAAGGTAGTAAGTTCACTAGTGAGCTTGTTCCAGTGTGTACCCACAGCATTTGAGAAAAGGGAGTCACCTGCTTTGTTCTGAGATTTACATGTGGCTACTAGAAGTTTATTAGCTGATCATAGGGTAGTGAGATTCTTATAGGGGGAAATAAGAGTATTAAGAATAGGTGCATTAGAAGGGAAATGGAGTATCCTGTGGGTAATAGTCAGTTGTTGAAGTAGAATGAGATTTTGTAGTTCAAGTCAACCTAGCTGTCTGAGATTTAAGCAATGATGATTCCGATATGGGGCACCTGTAGCAAACCCGATTATGTTGTGGTAGGATGAGGCTAGTTCTGACAGGTTTGTTTTTGATAGGTTAATAAAGGTTGGAGAGGCATACAGTAGTGTTGAGATGAGATGTGTTTGAGCTAAAGATATCCTAGTCTCTGGTGTGAGAAATTGTTTAAGTCTACAGAGAGCACCTATTTTTTTGTTAACTGTTTTTATAGTTAGATTGATGTGAGCATCAAAGTTTAGTTGATTATCTATTGTGACACCAAGCAGTTTTGTGGTGCTGTCGGGTGATATAAGCATGCCATTGTTAGAGACAATAGTAAAGGAAATTGGGATGGACTTATAAGTTGGAGTAAACAATAGTAACTTAGTCTTTTTAGGATTAAGGAGGAGACAGATGTGTTTGAACCAATTTTCTGCTGCAGTAAAAACATTTTGGGTACATGAATGTAGTTCAGCAGGAGATGTTGCAGTGCAGATGAGTGTAGAGTCATCTGCATACTGAATGCAAGTGGAGGATGGAAGGGAGGTATTCAGGTTATTAATAAAGATGGAGAAGAGGAGGGGACCTAGAATAGAGCCTTGTGGGACTCCAATGGAGACTGGGAGCTGGGAGGATAAATGACTGTCCCAGAGAACTGCTTGTTGTCTGACAGGTAGGAGTTGAACCACTGAATAGCCATTGTGTCAAGAGAAAGGGATTTAAGCATATCAATCAGAAGATGGTGATTTACCATATTGAATGCTTTCGAGGGGTCAAGAAATAATGCAGATGAGTATAGATTATTGTTGCGATTTTTGTTGATGGAGTCTGTAAAGGAGAGAAGGGCAGTGGTGGTACTATGGAATGGTCTAAAACCATAGTTTGTGGAGGTTGTTTCTAATCATTTGCAACCATCTGTGTGGTCTCCTCCTTGTTTCAGTTCTGCACCCAAAAATTATGAAACCTTCTCTCAGTAAACATTCTTGTTGACAGCGGTACAAAAACACCTTAAAAAAATGCTAACTGAAGTCCAGTAAATGCATCAATATCTCATTTTAAACTAGCGCATATAGGATGGTATCAGACTTTTGGAGGGCATTGAGCATGTGTTACAAATATTCTTGATTGCAGATACCTATTGGGTAGTTGTGCTGAGCATCTTCCAGTTATGCTGAGCTACTGGTTATTGCACTGAATTTTGAGAACTTATGTGGATATTTGCAAATGGGATTCAAAACAATTGAAGGTTAATGAAGCTCATTAATTATTCATGCAGCAATGATACTTAAAAGCTGTATGCACATACCTAAATGCATGGTAAAATTTCTCCAAGTCTTTTGGATTTCTAATACTGTCATGGGAATTGACCCTATTCTTAAGTCAAATTATGATTAAAGTTCATGAAATTAGTATTGCTTTACTCTTCACTGTTAGCCAAAAGTGCTTTCTGCAGCACCTGCAATGTGCCCAGAACTGCCTCCTTCTGTAATTTATAAGGAGCTACATGTATCATTATCATATCTAAATATAACTGTAAATTCTTTTTTAAGAGACCCCGTTGCTCCTGTTACTATTGAAACTATCTGCCCACTTTAATGCCAGAAAATCCTGGTATTTTATGACTCTGTGTGTCTCTCTCTCTCTCTCTGTACATAAGACACTGTACTCACTGGGTGTAGAAATTTCAATGATTAGTGCTACGCTGGCCATTTTTTCATGGACTACCGTATCTGGTTTATTTGCATTTATTTTTTTGATTTGTGGGTATTGAGTGATTCCATGTGATATAAGCATCATCATTCTCTGTAATGCATTGTGGATCATGTTTCTAATCATTCTCAGTTACTTCAGTATTGTAATCTTTGCACAATCCCCAGTGGAACAGTCTTGCCACATTATTACACCTTTCGGTATACAGGGACTCTGACATTAGTGTGTCACACCCAGCAACAATATGTGCAACTGTTTCCAGTACTGTTTTACAGAACCTGCATTTGTCTGTTTATCTCACATGTTCAATGCACTTTGAAAATAACAGTAGACATAGTCCACTGTCCGGAGCTCCCAATATTAACCTTTCATCTTTTCATTTAAATTCACCTGTCCTTAACCATTCCTGTGTCAGATCCTGATCGACATGAGGTTGTTCCAGGAGTTCTCTGTACTTGCAGCTATACTTATGCCTTTTCCATATTTCTTGCCTTCTTATTTAATCCTTTGCCTTATATTCTTTCTTTTGGTTTTTGGCACATTCAGTTGCTGCCCAATTTTTGTCTACATCTGGTTTGATTTCCATACTCAATTGACACCGATATGCATTTTCTAAACTAAGCAGGGAAGTAATCTTAGACTTGCTGTCCTCATGTTTTAAGACTTTCATTATGTTTGGATCTGGTGAAGTCAACAGATATGTATGCAGTCTTACAATTGCAGATCTATGCATGCAATCAGTTTTGAGGAGGCCCATACCTTCTTCAGGATGAGGAATATATAATCTTGGATACAATGATTTTTATATATCATTTTATAAGCATGAAACATTTTTCTTATCTTGCTGTCAAACTGATCCAATATCTTTAGGGGCCAGTCAATCAACCCACAACCGTAAGTTAGAAAAGGAAAAACAAATTGCTTTACAGCTTGGACTTTGTTCCTAGATGTCAAGACTGTTTTCAGTGTTAATTTTTTTTAATTCTAAAATATTCCTTATTGAGTTTTGTTTGCATTTGTTCATGTTTTATTGTTGATCCTTTATTGATTCCCAAATATTTATACATTCTCTCCTGCTCAGTTTCCTTTATATCATAGTCTTGTCCCAGACTGACATTTTCTTGTTACTGCAGCTTTCCTGCTTTAAATGTTGCTTTTGCAGATTTATCAAGACCAAATGACATTCTCATATCATCTGAGAAAGTTTTGACCACTTGCAGTTGTGCTTTCCACTTCTCATTTGATGAACTATACAGTTTTAAATCATCCTCAAAAAGAAGATGAGAAGTCTTTACATGGTGTTGTCTTCTAGGCCCCAAATTGTAACCATCACCTAATCTGTTAAGTAGAAAGCTTAATGGGTTAAGGGCAAGAAAAAAACACTGCAATATCCCCATTTGAATTTTTATCCTTGGGATAATGATTTGTCCTTTATCATGGCTTAGCTACTAATTTTTCTGTTATCCATAATGGTTCTACAAGCATCACACAGTATATTTCCGTATGTGTGAATACTGAGCAATACAGACACACATTATAAATTTCTACATTATAAAACAGTTAAACACTGAGAAATGTAAGAATGCGGAATTATTCCATAGAAATGATGCTGTATGTTAAACAGTATTGTGTTGCCTCATGGCTCAGACTGCTGAGCTTTAGGTCAATGTAAATATCTTAAGGATACATCTGGGTTTGATGCCTGATAAGGAGTATTGGTGCTTCATTTTGATAATTATGCATTGGAGCAAACATTTGAGGTAAGTGCTTGTTCAGATATAAAGTACAGCTTTTTAGACATCAGTAATTATGTGGTGCATTAACACCTATAACACCTGGGCATCAGTTGACTATGCATTATCCTCTAGATTCTGTAAACATTTGTTAGTAATCCTGTATAATGGGATGATTTTCCTGCCACCTAGCTTAGCCCATTAAGCAATAGTTGAATATGAATGTCTCAGGGAGAAGTGCGGGTTCAAATCATTGATGTTATTTTTATATTTCAGTAATGAATAATTAAGAATAAATATGGAAGATACTACCTTTTTCAGTTATGCATTATATCTTTTTAAACATCGAGTATCCAGGAGGTGCATTAATACATATGGCACTTAATTCATGGATGACTATGAATATCTCCCTTGTCCACAAAGATTCTGGAAACATCATATTTCCATCACTATGGCAGCATGTGTATTTTATTGCCAATACAGATATATCTTAGCTGTACATCCCTATTGCCACAATATATTCAGTTGTATTTTAAAATTGACTGACCTCCTACATAAATGAAATAATGAAATGGTGATGTATGTTCCAAAAGAGATGTACAGCATGTTTTTCTGTTTGTATATGTCTGTCAAGAGCATATACTGGTCCTGTCACAATGCCTAAGAGTGTGAACTCTGCATTGTTACAACTTTTGGTTAGTCTTGTGAACACTGTGATGACATTCAGTCAGGATTGAATGGTGTTCTATTTCAAATGCACTGCACATGTTTAAAGTTGGCTTTTTATTTTAATAGTCCTGATACATGTTTTTGAATCTTCAGTGTATAGATGTACAATGCAGTTATTTGAGCTACATAAATCCAGGCAATCACAGCCAAGATGAATTAGGTAGGCAGGTAGGTTTCAGTACTGAAGTGCAAACTTGGATGAGAGTTATAGTTTCAAATCTGTTTTCCTCCAGCTTGTATATATGACTCTTCATGTGTGAATTGTTGACAGGGACACAGTAATGACTGAATGTACAAAATATGAACTTGTATATCATGTCAGTGTTCTGGAACATGTGATGCTTAGTATTTTTCACTGTTTACTTTTAAATAGGGACATTATATAATCTACTGACAGAATCTTTCCATGCCAGTAAAACATATATTTTTCCTCTTTACAGGTAATGAGGACAGAGCCATGCACTGAGTGGATGCACAGGCTGGATCAGCAGATGGAGAGAGGTATGTGTTCTAAATGTAAACATTAATTTTCCCAGCAGCAATCATAACATTGTAAACAACTGCGTTTGCTTGCAGAATCAGGCAGACTAATTAATGCAAAACTATCCATAATGCACCTGCAAGGTAACTGCAATAATCATTGATTTATATTGAAAAAAATCACTTTTGAGTTATAAGCAGGGTATGTTTGAGAAACTAATTAATCTGATGTTGTCGATCTTCATTTTATCCTTGACCTATGGGTTCGGTTCTGATAGCAGAACTGACTCTGCCATTACTACAGCTTGTGCAGACCATAAACCCTCGAGCCTCATCCTTACCCACAATTTTCCCTATCCCATTTACCTCAGATCTCATTTGCTGCTTTTTAAGACAGATGCGTTTGCCTCAGCTCTTGAACTAAGTTTATTTTATAAATATTTTCTTGATTTTTTGGGGGGGGCTTAAAATCTCTTATTCACTATTTCCTTATAATTTTTGTTATTTCTTGTATTACTCTAGTGTATTTTTACTGTCCTTTCACCCCTTTCTATGCACTTCTGTGTAATCATACTATAATTGCTGAAAGTTTTCCCACCCTTTCTTGTACACTTCAGTGTAGCTATAACTATCTTTGCTAATATTTCCTTTTCCTACCCCCTTTTTTCTCTTTCTATAAAAAAAAAGAGAGAGAGAGAGAGACAGATTTTATATTTTTCACACTATTCTGCCTTTATCTGTTGTAGTGTATACTGCAATGTTTTATTCCTGTTTGTTCGCTCATTATGGCTGACAAACCTAAAGGGCCCATTGGTTTTAAAAAAGTGTCAAAAGTGTGGCCACAAAATTCCCCTTTCAGACATTCATCTTTTATGTGTTTCTTACTTAGGGGCCATTCATTTTCAAGAGGACTGCAACATTTGCCACAGCTTTAGTCAGAGCTCTTGTTGAGAGAAAAAATAAATTAATCTTAAAGGGCTTAATTTCATCAGCCTTTGGGGAAGCCATATCTGCTGCTAAGAGGAAATCTGATATTTCTTCCCCTTCTTCTGCTTTGTCCTTAGAGAAACCAAAAAAGAGAAGCTTGTCAGTTCCATCTTCCCCTTTGGAACCAACGCACAAAAATTATAGATCATCAGCTCCACAAAGCACTTTGGATCCAATGGAAGGTCTATCTAATTCTTTGGCACTGAAGAAGAATTTATTAGTACCAAAAACTGTTATGGATCCTAAAATGCTGACCAGAACCTCTACACAACATGAAAGACAGTTTTCAACTCAGGACATTTTATCTCCAATGCTGACTACATTGGCGGAGCCAGCTCAACTATGTGATTTGCCAAAGGTGGTCTATTTACCTTCTGTTGATCCCTTTATGGGTGAATTGCCTGAGGTCTTCTTAGAGAGACTAAAATCTCCTTCTCAAACCTCTGTCCATTCCACAAAAAGTCTCAACAAGTTTGATGTGGAGAGATAGTGAATAAGATTTTATTGGTGAGAGGACTTACAGGACTCTCCTCAGCTCAGACCCTTTTGGGTCTCGGAACTGATTCAGTTTCTACCCTTGTCGTTACTTCTCCTCTGACATCCTCTGAGGTTTTAGAGTTATCAGCTCCAAGCTTTCCTACACTGACTGTTTTGGTTCTGGATATATCTCTCCCTTCAGAACCGATTATTTCCTTGAGTTCTTCGGCCTTGTCAGATCTGGCAGACCTCCTGGGGCTGCATCTGCCCTGCTGGTTCTGGGGAGCTGGGGTCAACTCCAGTTTTTTCGGAGCCATCTCTGCACCTTGGAGCTTTTGCAGGGTGTAGCTTAGCACCGGCTTCTGCTTCGTGGGTTGTCTCATCAGAGAGGGGAGTGACCACAGTTCCAAGGCAGTTTTTCTCGGTTCTGGGTTCCTTTCCTTCTTTTGGTGGCCTGCCTTCGAGGCAATGGAGAGTGCTTTGTCCACAATGGTCTCTCAGTCTGTCCCATCCCATCCATATGCTTTGTTATTGAACCTGTTTCTCCACTTGGGCAGTGAGTACTTAATCCGCAGGACCCACAGATTTATTTTCTGTCCTCTTCTGATACCTCCCCAGACCATACTCCTGAGTAAGTTCCTCAGAAGAGAAAGTGCAAGAGGAAGCAGGAATTGGTTACACAGGACACTGATTTTGATGAAGGAGAAGGGTCCTCAAGGTCACCCCCTGATGGTGATGTCTTCTTTGGAGACCTCCTGGAAATTTTAAAGCAGAGATGTGACTGGAAGTCCCCAAATCCTTCCTCAAAGGAATCAGTGTACCTGCAGGCTTTTGGTACTCATCCATCTACCTCTTGGGTGACTCCACCTGCTGACAAGCTCATCCAGTTGATCTCACAGTGGGTGTGGAAGGGAAAGGACACCATTGAGCCTATTCCTAAGAGACCAGACAAAATTTTATCCACCCCCCAAGTACAAGCAATTCTGAGCTAAAGGTCTACTGGTAGATGCCATGGTTGTGATGACTGCCACTAAAAAGGAACTGGCTGATGCAAGTTCCTCCATCCATCCTCTTAGTGGAGAGTCCCAGGTGATGGAGAGCTTTGAGAAGTGGGTTTATGGTTTATCGACCTTCACCCTAAGGTTGTTGAATTTCCTCTCACAGGAGCTGTTACTGAGGGATTCCATGATAAAGTTACTTCGCAGGTGTCTAATTCGTCAATGAGGCTCATTGTGCATGCAGCCAAAAGGACTACCTGAGCAGCAGGTTCAGGCTTAGACATAAGGAGACATGCCTGGATGCGCCTTTGTCACTTTGCAGAAAAATTTACATCTTTATTCGTCAATGCTCCCTTTAACTGATCATTTCATTTTGTCCCAAAAGTTAGAGAGACTTTATCCAGGTGTTAAAAGGATGGTAAGACCCTTTCTGTAGTGGGCATACTTTTTTCCACTCCCCTGAGATCCTTTCCCAGGAATCAGAGGGGCTGTGGAAAAATGTAGTTCAGGAAATCCCAGGGGCCTTTCCAGGACACATGTGGTGCTAGTTCTCTCAGGGGCAGGGGAGAACTATAATGGAAGATGTCATCCACGTAGCAAAGGTGGCCTAGAGAATCAGGGCTTTAGGGACTCCTTTCCAGATAAACCATTTCAGTGTTCCTGAAGGGAAGCCTGATTGTCTTTCTCTTGAGGCAGTTGGGGGATGCTTATCATCGCACCAAAATGCCCGGCAAAATATTACAACAGATTCTTGGGTGCTATGGATCATATCCAGAGGTTATACCATACCCTTTTCCAATCCTCCCCCCATTTTCAAGAACTTCCTTGGTGTTCCACTGAATTAGAGGGAGCTAGCAGCTCTGGAAATTTAGAAGCTGCTAGACAAATGAGTTATCCAAGAAGTCCCACCAGACCAGAGAGGATCCAGAATTTACTCATGATTCTTTTTAGTGCCAAAAAAGCAGTGGACTGGAGACTAATTTTGGATCTCAGTGTGCTGAACAAATCTGTTTGCAAAATGAAATTCTGGATGGTCACAGTACAGTCCATTCTCCTTTTTTTGGAAAGGATGATTGGATGTGCTTAGTAGATCTTCAAGATGCATATTACCACATAAAAATGAACAAATGCTCCAGAAGATTCCTCTGCTTCAGACTGGGAGCCAGTCATTACCAATTCAGAGTACTGTCCTTTGGCTTTACCACAGCCCACAGAGTGTTCACTAATATATGGCTGTAGTAGCAGATCACTTGAGACTGCAGGGATCTGGGTGTTTCAGTACTTGGATGACTGACTCATTACCTCTCTTACCAGGTATTGATTGATAGAGGCAAGGGATTGCAGTCTCAGGACCTGTGCATACCTACGGATAAAGGTAATTCATGAAAAATCCCAGCTGACCCCAACTCAGATCTTAAAGTTTATAGGGGCAGTATCAAATATGAATTCAACTATGACATCCCTTCCTCCACCCAGACTTCAAAAGAATTATAACCCAGGTTCAGAAGATTATTCACAGAAGGTAAGTACCCACCCAACTAATCTTGCAGGTCCTAGGGTCAATGGCAGCAACAATAACTCTAGTTCCCCTAGCCAGATTTCATATAAGAATTCTACAATGGCTATTGGCAATTCAGTGTTCCTTGTTATACCAACCCATTTTGGATGAGATTATAATTACCAGTCTTTGCAGAAAGGATCTAGCTTGGTGGATTCATTCCAAAGATATTCTCCTGGGCTGCCCCTTCATCCTCCCAGAGCTTAAGGCCATAGTGACCATGGACAACTCCAAATGGGGTGGGGGTCATTATCTGGGCAAGATTTTCCAAGGCACTTTGTCATTCTTAGAGGCCAATTTGAATATAAATGTTCTTGAACTAAGAGCAGTGCTGTTAGCATTGCACGCCTTTCAATCAACTCTTCTTCTGGGAACAATTGCAATCCAAACAGACAATATGTCAGTAATTTGGTACATCAACAAACAGGGAGGAACCAAGTCTTACTCCTTCTGTTGAGAAGCTCTCAGAGTGTGGCCGTAGGTGATTGCTTCTAACTGCTTTCTAATAGTGATGCACATTCTGGGGAGTTCCAATGTCATAGCAGACAAACTGAGCAGATGTATACTTCAGCCTCATGAGTGGTCTGTCAATCCAACAGTGAAGGAATGGATTTTCCATCAATGGGGCCAGCCTTGCTGCAACCTGCAGCAGCTACTTTGCCCTAATTCCACTCCCACGGCAAGTCACCAAGAGACACCCTTCTCCACACTTGACACCCTGGACTACTATATGCCTTTCTCCCGATACCTGTAATTCCAAAATTTTTACAGAAAGCACTCAGGCTGAAGAGCAAATTAATCCTCATTGCACCTTATTGGCCTCAACAGATATGGTTCCCCTTTCTTTGTCCTCATCTGATTCAACAACCTTGAACTCTGGACCCAGCTCCAGACCTTCTGTCACATCTAAACAGACTAGTCCATACAGACATTCTGAACCTCAAGCTGACAGCATGGTCCCACCACTTCCACTAGTTGCCAGGTGGCTTGACCTTTCTTCCTCATTATACAAAATTCTCTTAGTATCTCATAAGCCTTCTACCCAGAGACTATATGCTAGTAAATGGAAGAGATTTACCTTTTGGACTTGTGAAAAAGATATTTACCCAGTCTCTGCTGCCATCAAAAATATTTTAGACTTCTTAGCCTCTCTTTCTGATGCAGCAGCTTTCCCTTCTACCATCAGGATTCAACTAGCAGCAATTTCAAACTTCCACGATGGCTTGGGAGACCATTCCTTGGCTTCCCATAAGCTTTGTAAGACTTTTTTAAGAGGGACATTATTGACAAAACCCCCTTTCAAAGACCCTACTCCCCCTTGGGACCTAAGCCTAGTGTTGCAAACCATCACACGTCCTCCTTTTGAACAATCTGCAGATTGTGATTTAAAGTTTTTGTCCTGGAAAACATTGTTTTTTGGTGCCTCTAACCTCAGCTAGAAGAATTTCAAAAATGCAGGCACTATCTTGCAAACCACCTTACTTGATTTTTTACAAAGATAGAGTTTCCCTAGAAACAAATCCCACCTTTCTACCTAAAGTGGTATCAGAATCTAATATCAACCAGTCTATTGATTTGCCAGTATTCGTTTCAAATGTTTTTAACAGACATGAATACCTCTTACATTTACTAGGTGTTCACAGGCAATTACACCTTTATCTTCACAGGACTAAATGCATCAGAAAATCTGAATAACGTTTTGTGTATTTTTCAAGTATTAATCTTGGTAAACCTGTTAGAAAAAGAAGCATTAGCCAGATGGCTCAAGGATTGCATTTCCTTTATTTATGACAAAAATAACATTGCCTTGCCAAAACCTATGAAGGCACATACTACAAGATCTGTTGCTACCTTAGTAGTGTTCCAGTCTAGAGCTTCAATAGATGATATATGTGCAGTGGCTCCCTGTACCTTTATTACTCATTACAAATTAGATCTGGTCTCTAGGGAAGAGCATCCTTTGGTTCAATGGTGCTCAGGAATATCCTCCAATGAGTCCACTCAAGGTCTAAGGTTGCTGGGGACTCTGTCCCATAGGACAAGGATAAAGTGAAGATTGACAACATCAGATGAAGACGTTATATACTTACCATAATGTTCCATCTGTGTTGTCCATCTTCATTTATCCTTAACTACCCTCCCTCCATCCCCCGGCCTTTAGTGATTATTTTTTTGATGGGCTTGATACTTTCATAGTGATTATGGCACACGTTGAAGCATAGCAGATATGGTTTCCATTAAGCTTCCCTTTATTCTGCATTGTTTCTAAACTGCAAACACAATCTGAGGAAAATGAGACAGGAGATTGTGGGTAAGGATGAAGCTTGAGAGTTTTTGGCCTGTACGAGCTGTAGTTACGGCTGAGTCAGTTCTGATATCGGAACCAAACCCATAGGTCAAGGATAAATGAAGATGGATGACACAGATGAAACTTTATGGTAGGTACATAATTTTTTTTCTTTTTAGCACAACCTAAATGACAGACATGTAACTGTCAAAATGCATTTCCCTAGACTGTTTTACATCTAAGTTATTATATTACTGCTTTCAGAAAAGTAGATGGTAGTAAACTTATATATCCAGTAATGTTGCTTACTGATTTTTATGTTTTGCATAGCCTGCCTATTCCATTGCTGGATGGATATCTGCTGTTTCAACTTTGTTATGAGGTTGGCAGATGATTTCTGGCATGTATGTTATGTACTTCTGTAGTAAACTATGTTGACTACCAATCTTTTTTCTACAATTGTTGTGTCCTGTTATTATTTCTTATCTATTTGTTAAGTATTAACTGATCAGCATTTTCTATAATTGTTGTGCATAAACCCAGTCCTGTTATTTTCCATCTCCTTGTTAAATATCCACTGATGTACAATACAGTGTTTTAATTGATCAGGTACATAAAATAACTACAAATGCGGGAAGTGACAGCTGTACATTTGTTGATGATGGACACTGCGTGGAATAAACTACATTAGTAGATATCACATTCTGTCACTGTGTTTATGGTTGCCAAATTTTTCTAAGATGTTTTACTGCATTCTGATGTTGCGATGCCAGCTATTAAGCATGTTGCATTGCTCATCTCATTTGCATACAGCTATTAATATTTCTACTCCTTGTTCTTCTTACTATTGTTAAGAAACATATGTTAATCATGGGATGTCCAAATGACAACTTAGTTACACATAAACCTCAGTTACAGTTAAGCTTAACCCTGCTATGGACACCTCAACTCAATTGTGTCAGGTACCCATGCAACTAATACACCATGGAAAGTATACTTTTTGAAGACTTTCTGCATGACTATGTTGTAAGAGGTATTTCAGGCTGTTCTATCAAAGCTGTATTCAAAATGTTATGGTGTTAGTGTGATTGTCTGCTTACAGTGTAGGAAGTGTTTTGAATGTAGTCCTGATGTGCAATGCTTTTGTGCATGCTTGCTTTTCCGGCATCCTGATGTCTGACTCATACTTGAACAGGTAATTACAATATTTTCTTGGATAAGCTCTGTATTATATGACATGTACAACAGTGGAGTAAAGTTAATGGCACTTTATGATGGACATAGTCTCCAACATGTAGACTTCTATTGATATCATCCATGCACATTGATAATAGGACTTTGGGAATGTTGCATGATTCTGACTGTACACCTGCTATCCTCAGTTATTTAAGTATATAGACACATTATGGGCTATATTGTCTGATAAATATGTTTAAATGACAAATGTATTGTATTGTTATATACCTTCAGCAAGTATGCCAGTCACTGTCATATTTTTGTCATGTTAATAGCATAACATATGTCTCTCACAGTATTCAGATGGCCATCCCATAGTGTTTTATGACAGAGATATATTGTACATGAATGTATGATTGGCAACACTTTTTGCATTGTTATATATTGAAATGGCTTTCATCACATGTTTTTAATTCCATATGGTCATACATTTCTATGACGTGACATAATGAACAATTGCTACCCATAGAGTATTTCATTTGTTTATGTTATGTAGTCCTAAATGTAAATCCACACAGATTCTGTATATATTTTTTTCTTTTGTTTAATCTTGATAGAGTGTGGCCCTTGGCAGGAGATGATGTCCCAGACCCCTGCCAGGTGACTCAGAGTCAAAGTCAAAGGACCAAAAGGATGAATGGATGGAAGATGACAATGATGACAGACCCAGATCTGCATGTGCTATCATTCTTGCTGCTTACCATCAGAAATGTCAACCACCTAAACAGTTGAACAATTTACAGGACCAGATCCAGGAGGTGATGATAGATGGGTGTATTTTCAGACACAGATGAGGAACCTGATGGAGAACTTCTTTCAGTACATGGCATGGGCCATATGTGACTTCTTCCTGGAGATTGCACGTAAGATCATTTGTGATATTTGACCCCATCATGGTGGTTCCTCAAGACTTTAAGTAATGTCCATGTGATCCAATCATGTAATAATGCCACCATGGTGTGTGCACTTACACAAAATGTAATGTATAGCTACAATTATGCTAATATAGCGTGTTATTCTCAAACATAGATGATATATGTCTGACTATACACTGTAGATATGTGGTGTTAGGTTACACATGACATATGATACATTAGCACAGTACACATGCATTAAGCAAATGCATTTACATGATGTGCCATACTTAATGCATGCATTGCTCTATAAGGGCAGAGGTGTTACACCGTAATTTTGTATGTAGGTACACCTATGCATGCAGTACAGCATAATATTGTGACAGGTCTGATTGATGCAGTTACCATGAAGTAAGTGAGACACAACTGTTTTTCTTGTATTGTCCCTCTGTGTACATTATTAGTCATATATTTCACACATAACACAGTGAGATGAGTCCATTTCCTTTATTTACATGTTATTCATGTGTATATATCTCACCCATTTCTTTCTTGCTGCTGTTCAACAACATGCTGGTCCTTGCTCATATAATTCATGTAACAGTGTGTTGTCATGCTGTCACACTGGCACAGTAGCTTTGTGTATGGCAATAACTGGCACATATTGTGCCATGTTGCATTACATTATGTGAATGCTCTTCATGGGCAGTTATCCTACACATAATGGGTAGGCAGTTATTTTCCAATTACTGTATATAGAGTTGACTCTATATTTAGCATAATTCCTGCATGCATTGTTTCTTATTCTACATTATATTATAGCATGTTTGATCATATCAGCATAGATGCCCATAGTTAGGCATTTGGTATATATATATATATATATATATATATATATATATATATATATATATATATATATAAATTATTTGCATACATGCACGTGACTATGCATTTAGTATGCTCGAGACACAAATGTTCTTGTACATTGGAACTGTGTACATTCTGATCTTCCATTTTTATGTCATACACATGGGCATTGCTCTCTCTCTCTGTATATATATATATATATATATATATATATATATATATATATATATATATATCATTAAGGGTGTTTGTTGTGGCTGTTCCATTATGTTGTCATGACAGTATATATGGAATAATGAATGTCATGTTGTCACACTTATAGATTTTGCTGTTTACTTGTTGCACATTGCTGTGTTTGTGCAATATGTACACAGATATATTTAGAGCCATCGAATATGCTGTCTATCCATATGATGTACACTACCAATTTGTTTCAATGTAGCTTGGGTGGACTTCCACACCACTCTGTGTGGTGAATATATGCATGTACAGTGTGTCCATTTATAAACAGTTGTTCATCTTTATTGTGCACCTATTTCATTTGCTTTTATTTCCTTCCTGATATGGGCCTCCATTGTCCATCTCCCTTCCCCGTTTTACCTTTGCTATATATTTTGCACATACATATGACATATATTTAATGTCCTCTACATTATCATCCTCGCCATGTAGTTTCACTGTTAAAATAATACCCTGAGCAATCATACATTGGATTGCAGCAAATGTGTTGTCTTTTAGTGATTTCATGTTATTTGCATTGAGGTTGTATAATTTCAATTGATGGACATTGATAATGCACAGCCTAGTTTATGAATCACTTGTTTGGGCATCTACCGATTTGCCATAATGCTTGAGAGTGGGCCAGCCTTGCTGGATATATTTGTTTTTATTTATTCTATGTATCATGACATATTAACATACTCTTTATTTATCTACAACTTTTGCAAGCACCAGATTCCTTGAACTTTATGGAATCCGGACAAATTTGTCCTAGATTAGTCTTAGCAGGCAAAATTAGACAGAGTAGGATACACAGTTTAGATAAAAATAATGCAAACATTTGAAAAAGTAAATAATTAAATTGTAGACAAAATAAATAATATGAGAAAATCTTGCTTGCATGTTAAATTATTAATAATGTCATTTCACTGTAGATAAATATTTTCTTTAGGTTCATAGATTAGTACCAGGCAACTGCCCTTGCGAGCCATTTTAAGCCCAGCCAATTATCGCCTGTGAGATTCAAACCCTCTGTTTTGTGTTTGTAAGGCAAACACCTTAACCATTAGGCCACCCTCCCAACCCCAAGTGTTGTTTAATAAATTACATGGCAATTGTTAATTTCTATGGCAGTCAACACAGCTCCCTTTTCAAAATGATATATTAAATTTACTGCATGCCTATTTATTGTAGTCCTAGCCAATTGCAGCCATTATCTATTGTACTTTGTAGTGGTATTTTAACTTATTTATCCTCTCTGGTAAGTGGGTTAATACAGGGTTCTTAAAAAAATAATAAATATTCTGCTGAAAAAGCACAAAACTGTAATCAGAAGATAAAGGATGAACATTTGTAAAAATGAATGTTTTATGGAAGGTGTGCCATTTCCATACTCATGTGGTGACATCCACCCCGACATCCATGATGCATAATAATATCAACCTCCAAGGATGCTGTTACCCAACAAAAAGACAAATGTTTGTTTTTTTCCTGATTAAAAACAATCAAGTACTTGCATTTCTCTTTTACTAATTACAAAAAAGGCACCATTTTTACAGCACACAAATTCAAACACTTGCGATTTAGCTGGTAGACTCTTACAATATAGGTGGGTGAGGTTTGTATACAATCAAGTACAGAGAAATACTCCAGGAAAGCACACAGATTGATAAATAATGAATTATTTAAAACAAGGGATGACCTGAATGGCTACTTACACTGTAACAAAAATATAACTGAGTACAGTCTGTCTGGACTGTGTTTGTTTTCAATGGTGAAATGTTAAAATAACTCCAGGATTACCAAAAGATATTTCTAATAGCTCTAGAGCAAAAAGTGAATTAATGTATTTATTTAATTGTAATATAATAAAATGTATACATGGACTTACACAATAAAATATAAATCAGCCAAACATAAACAGTTAGAGCACTGCTGGTATAAAACAAGTAGACATTATGTAAAAATGGGATAAAATTTGAGATGTATTCTAAATGGGAAAATATATGATTCAACAGTGAACTCCAGAATTCCAGGGATAAAAAGGGGTGAAGGTGGAGTTTTGAAAAGGTGAGTAAAGAGCTGCGATGGTACTTCACTGGGGTGTATCAGGACACATGTCAGTGGGGCCAAAATAGTGTGTCCCTTGTAAGTGACCTGGCAATAGGACACCATGATAATTGTGCAGCATTACAATACCTGACCTCCACTAATAATGAGGCTTTATGGTTTCTTCCTGCTTCCAAAAAGTCCACAAAAGGGCTTTATTCATTACAAGTGCCCATTACAGCTTTGGTTGTTTACTGTTGACATTATGTACATGTGTGTGCATGTGTCCATGTGTGTGCGTAAGTGTGTGTGTGTGTGTATGTGTGTGAGTGTGTGTGTTTGTGTGTAGAAATTTACAAACATATTCCTCCAGATTTGTTCATAGTCATAGTAGACAAGCAAGCTAGTGAGCATTCAAGAAATAAATACAGTTTGACTGATGTTTTTTTTAAGCCCAACCCAGAAGTAGACTTACTCAAAGTCACACAATAGGAAAATGGAGGTAGACACAGTCACACATTGCACCCATATGCGTTTTAAGCCACTATGGTAAACAGCCAACCCAGTGATAATGTCTGGTTAAGCGATTAACTCAAAATCAGTCATTAATATCAGACCTTTGCTAAGTTCTTCAGTTTCTGATAAATCACTAAGAATTTTAGTCAGTCAATAATATCACTCATAAGAGTTTCATAGTTCTTGTTCATAAAACTTTTTAAGTAAATTAGAGTTGTCTGTCACTTCACCTATGGATCTGAGATGATTGTGAAGTGCTTCCTGTTGTCAAAAGTACAGGTTTGAATCCTTACATCTCCATTTGCTTACTATGCAGCTTTGAACAAGTCACTTAACCAGGCAGTGCCCATGAAAAGGACCACTTTTCTCAGTGGGTTTTCCTGGTTTAACAAAGAGATAAAATAGTTAAAATGTGCCCCCCCCCCCCCATTATTTTGGCTTTGTCCAGAATTCTTGAACAAGAAGTTGATAGGTATTTTTGTATGTTCTTGGTAAAATTTACTGTTTCTTGGTAAGTTGTTATGGGTTTCAGTTACTAGATAATGGCAGGCATGTGAGATTCTGACTTTGTATCTTTCAGAAAAAAAGGTTGCTAATGCAAAGCATGTTAATTTGAAAATGTTCTAATTATGTAAGAGAATTATTTCAAATCTGTTATCAATTTTTTTTTGTCTTTGATTCTTGAGCTAAGAAGTTGAGAGGTCAGAGGGGAGTTGCAATGCGTTGCATGGCTCTGACAACAGTGAGCTGAAGTACATTTCTGGGTCATTAATAAATTTATTCATTCACATGATCTTAAGCAGATATCTGAGGTATACTGTCATACAAATAGCTGCAATTGATAGCCATTTGTGCATGTGTGCAGATAGCATAGTTCTCAACTGTCCCTGATTTTTTACTCATATCTACTGCTCTGTTCCTTTTAAAATCTGTTGCTTTCTTGTAAAGTGCTGCTAACTGTTCCTTGTAAAATCTGTGGCTTTCCAGTAAAGTGATGTGGACTGCAGTCAATAAGTAACAACATACCAAACATATAAGTTTTATACTTCATACCCTTCAGAAAATGATTGCTAATGCAAAACATGTTATATATTTGCAACTTTCTAAGTATATAAGACCAATATTCAAAATCTATTACTGATTTAGAGCCTTAATCTGACATTCTTTTGGCTTTCTCATTGTTTCTCGAGCTGAGAATATATAGAAAGGTTTCCTGTAGCACCACCTTCAGCCCTAAAGCTGTGACTTAAAATGCATTGGTATGTCTATTTTTTAAAACGTTTGGCTACCACTAGTAGCCCAAAGTGGCTATCTGTTTGGGAATTGACAGGCAGCATAGCTCTCAACTCTGTCTAATTAGATGTCCTTCAGTCTGTGAGTATGAGTGTGAAACACTTCATGTCCCATGGTGTACACATTGAATATGTACCATGTTCATTGTTAGGATTTTTAATAAATAACCATGATAAATAATGTTGCATCATATTTGTTCATCAAAATAATTGTAAGTATATAGAAACATTATATTAACTATGCTGTTGCCCCCCCCAGATGAAGTTGTTAAATATTCCATATTTTGTTTTTCATTCTATATTATAAGATGCAGTATTGTGTTATGTTCCAGATTTTTGGAGAAGGAAGATTGAAAACTATGGGATGCAGGGAAGGGACAGAAAGGAGGTGTTGACTTGACTGTATATGCAAAGAGCAGATAAGCAAGAGATATGTATGGATGAAGGGGCAAAGATAAAGAGAACAACCAAAGACCAGTGTGCCACTCCTTACTCTCCTATTTAACTGAATAAAATTCATATATTTTCTTTCTAAAGCTATTCTAAAGCATTTGCTATTTACGGATTGGCATCTTAGAAATCTGTGCACACATCCATAGGGAGTAATATATCTCTGAGTTAATTCTGCACAAAAATGAAATCAGGACATATCTGTTTAAGCCATCAGAATACATATGTGCAATAGGTTTACATCATGTACTAGCTCTTTCTGGCCTGAACAATTATACAAGTTGTAATCCTACCCTATACCACAGACAAGTTTGTGACTACAATGATTCATATGTTTGTTCATTTTGTTTGCATATATTAGCACAGCTGTGATGTGTTGCTTTCTGTATATAGTCATTTAGTCATTTGCAGTAATTCCTGCTCTACTGTTAATAAATTAATGATTCAATATGTAGAATTTTGTTAAATTGCAACATTACATTGTGTTAGATAAGTCATTCTTATGATTGGCAAAGACTGATTGCATTACAGCATTACACTGTACTGCATAAAAGACGGGCATTGGTGTTTGTTGTTATTATTTTTTGCAGCTAAAATCTTTTTCTGTGTACATTGTAGCAATTTGCCCTCCTTTACAGCTAAGGAAGAAGGGACAATTCAAAAGATACTTGTTTCAGTACTGCAGACTACAGCCCTCAGCGTTTTTTGAAAGTAGCCAAAGAACTATCAAAGCAAATCACAGCCAAAAACAGCTGTATAAGAAAAAAACTTAACCATGTCCTTTCCAATGTATTCAAAAGTTTTTTTTCCAGTCAGAAGAAAGCATAATTGGTAGCTACACCTTGCCATGGGACCATACGACATTTCAGCATGGTGACAAAACCTACAAGTTCAAAACATCTTCTTAAGCTATTTCTCAACAATGCTCAATTTTACATATTTTCAAACAAACTGAACTAGAAAACTACTAGAAAAACCCACTAATGAAACAGTAACCACATCAAATGTCTACTACACTCAGCCTTCATGAAAATATCCATAGCTCATATCTCAAAAGCATTGGACAAGGTAAGAAGTAGCATTTGTTATTTATGATAAACAGAACAGGGAAAGGTTTTGATCTGGGAATGCTGCTGCTGAGTAATTATTTTGGAATTCCTAACTTAAAGTTTGTACACTGGCATTCTTTTTTGTCTTTTGCTCGTATTTTATTGAAGTGCTTTGCAGCTGCCCTTGACAGACATAATGAGTTGAGATGTTTGATTGCTTTCTGCAATTGCAAAAGCTCCAATTTGCCATAAAAGCCTGAAATGGCCTGAGGAATTCATAAATGGGGAGAGGGGGTATCACCGGACAAGCACCAGTGCAGACTTTTATGAATTTTTTTACATTAGTTTCATCCACACCACCTACCAATTGTCAGAACTATAATGATTGATCTTCTCATTCCCTCACCCTTGGAAAGAGAGCCAATCAGTTAAGACCATTATTCAGCTAGTAATCTTTTTTTTTCTGTTGGCCATCTAAGTTCTAAGTCCTCCCTTCCAGGCGGCTAATATCTGCAAAGGTCAGCTATGCCTTTCCCTCTGCAGGGAAATGCATACTTCATACATATACCCCAGGAAGTTAATACTTGGTAAAGCAAAGCCTATGTCTACAACTCATGCACTGTTCAATGTCATTTCACTGTGACTGTCAATATGACAGCAGACAGGACCACCTTCTTCCCCCTGGGATGGATGAGCTGACATCAACCAATTTCTCACACTATCCTTGAGTGGCTCATCAAGTGACTGAGCCACTAAACAAACCCAGATCTTTGGGTTGATCCATTATGCTATGTAGCTGACGCTGAGACCTGTATGAAGTATTGTCATCTTTGCAGATGTACCTTTGCAGTGTTCTTTCTTATGCACTATTCAGTGCATCCATGATGGTGGAATCTTCTGCATTTATATCTGTGAGAGTTTGTCCATGCATCCACATGCATGTGCATGTGCATGCATGTGCTGACGTGCAAGCACTGGGCCATTTCCATGGCTTAGTAAAGCCCACAGTTATGAAGTATAATTAGTAGACATAAAAATATTTATGAGTAGAAGGTTACTGCGTGTGATACTACTGAATATAAAATATAAATATAGAAAATAAATGTTCTTCAAGTTTTTGCTGCAGGTGCTCTGCATGCAATCACATATTAACATTAACAGCTTTACTGGAAAATCTCACCCAGAGTCTAACACAGTTTGCAGTGAGAGAAAGGTTAGTTTGATATTGCTTTCTTGTATTTTGTATTACTTTATTGCCCTCTTCTATTTTGTATATTGTGGTTTGTTTTCTTTACACTGTGTTTTACTTGTATTTTTCTTTTAATTGCATATTAAATCTAGGAAAGAGACCATAGATGTGTCTCTTGTGAGTCACACAGAAATTAGAACAGCTCAATTAAGGAGCAAAACACAAGTTTGAGCAGGTCAGTTAAGCTTAATTATCTGTGAACTGAGGGTCGAGCTAGGAACTAAACCTTTTATTTAAGGGGTAAAAAAATAAAACATTTCAAAGCTTTACTGGAAAACTTCACCCAGACTCTGCCACAACTTGCTGTGAAGGGAAATGTTAGTTTGTTTTTGCTTTCTTGTATTTTGTATTGCTTTATTGCTTTCTTTTATTTGTATATTGTATTTTTTCTTTATACTGTGTTTTACTTGTATATGCTTTTAATTGTATATTAAAGCTAGGAAAGAGACCACAGCTGTGTCTCTTGTGAGTCACACAGTAATCTGTTTCCACCCTCCCACACTGGTGCTGTTGTGTTCTTAAACTCAGCTGTCTTTCTAGTTGCCTGCCCCTTATGTTAATTTGACCACATATCTCCATCCCTCTCCCCTTTTATTGGCTGATACAAGTAAGCACAAAAATTATCATTTTGTGAAATCACTCCTCTTTAACTACTTAAATTTATTGGCCATTCCACTGTATTCCACAGAACCAGAATACAAAGTGCCCATCCCTTATAATCTATCTTGCCCTTTTAAAATTAGTGGCTCTCCACTTAGTTAAACTGTAAGTTACCCCCTCTTTCATATCTAATTGTGTAGTGCACCCTGCATTGCTTACAATATTAACCCATTTTTTCTCTTACATTTAAAATCTGCAACATTTATTGTAAGACCACCAATTTTTGGACACCTGACATTCTGCCTCTCAGTACACATCTAGGGATTAGTGCTTCTGTTTTCTTCTGGTGAGAGAAAGGGCACAGGGACATTATTTCCTCAAGACTGCTGGTCACTAGATTACCTAATAACTGCTTTGTAGGTGATAGCTTGGAATCTGTGCTTATATTCTACTCCTGGTAAGACAACCAATTAATTCTGAAACAAAGTGATATGGTATGTGAGAGACATATTTACACAATGTCAATGGGGGCAAAGATCTCACATAAAAGTACTCCTAATGTCAATAAAGTTGTCAGTAGTATGCACACTGCATCCATCACACACAATTCAAAACCGACATATAGACCCACATATGCTGAGGTAATTAAATGTAACCGTCCTAAACCCCAAAGACCTCCTGGATGAATTACACATAACAAATATCCTTAGCAGCCCCAAATGCACTCTTTCAAAACAACACCTACATCAACACATTTAGCCACATCTCATGAAGCCTCTACTTATAAGCCCATAATGCAAGCCACCACACAATCCAACATTCTGGTTATTGGAGACTCTATCATGAAACACACTGATGTCCATCTCACCAGGTTAGTAAGGAGAAAGTCACAGTCAGTTGCTTATCATGGGCTAGGATCTGCCACATTACACATGCACTCAGGTCATTGAACCAGAAGTACCAGTATGACTCAATCATAGTCCATGTGGGTGAAAATGACCTGAGACATACCTCCCTAGACTATATGTAGAAAGACATCATGAAGCTCTTGGAATATGTGTCCCAGGCTGGTATGAACCTAGCACTGAACAGCATTTTACCTTCTCCAAGGAGGATGCCACAATATGAACAAAAGATGAATGACTTTAATAATTGGCTTAGTTTCTGGTGTCATTCTAGGGGGCTGCAATATTTGTCAGCATGGAAGGAGATAGTCAACAGACCATGCTGCTTTGCTAGGGATGGTCTGCACCTCTCTCCTCTAGGCTTTTGAATATTAGCTAAAACATTGTCTTCCCCCACAGTGCCTTTTTTTAGGCAATTACAAACTAAAAGTACTTCCAACATAGCAAATCAAAATCAAGAAAATCTAAAGGTATTGCTGCTCAATGCTAGGAGTCTAAACAAAAAAAATCACTCCCTAGAAGCTCTCTTCAACCTAGAGAATGCTGACATCTGTGCAGTCACTGAGACATGGTTTAAAGCCACGGAGAGCACACCGTTAGTGCAAGGTTATAATGTTTTCCACACATTTAGACCAGCTACTACACAGACAGGGGCTAAATGTGGAGGTGTCTCTATTTATATAAAAAATAAATGCACTTCGAGGTTGGTCAAAAAGGACAATGCACTTGACCTACTCCATGTTCAAATCACCATACGCAAAATTCAATACCACTTACTTGCAAGCTGTTGGTCACCCTCTTTTACCCAGGAAATCCATACCATGTATTTAAACTTATTGGAAACAATCACCATCCAACCCAATCCCATATTCATGGGTGACTTTAACTACACCACTATTAACTGGGAATCCTATACAACACCAGACATACAGGCACAGAGATTCCTGGTTTTGTAAACATAAACTCCATGGACCAGATTGTCAATACACCAACAAGGGGTGGAATCATACTGGATCTGGTCCTCACTAATATGGGAGAGTGCTGCACACCACCTTGTGTAATGTCTTCTCTGGAATGGTCTCTGGAAAGGTCAGATCACAAAATGGTCTCCTTTGAAGTAAAAATAAAACCTAGACCCCCCCCAGCTAACTCTGGAATATTCTACAACTACTTTAAGGCTAACTTCCTGCTATTACGTGATAAGCTGGCAAAATTTCAAGCCCTCATAAACCCTGAGAGCACTTCTGTCTATGCAAAACTGTTCACAGAATCCCTGTACAAGCATGTTAATAGCTGCATAGAGGCAACTGTACCCACCAGGAAAAAGTACAGAGCTAACTCAAAAAACAAGCCCCCCGGTGGAATCACAAAATCAATAGGCTGTATATCAAAAGGAAGAAAATCATGGCAAAAATTAGGAGGTGCAGCACCCAGTAGGATAAAAGCACTCTCTTCAGACTAAACAAACAGCTCAGAGGACAAATAAAGTCTACCAAAGCCAGATTTTAGGTAGATTTGGCCTCTAAAGCTAAGAAAAACCAAAAGGCATTCTTTCGGTACATCTGCGACCTCAAAGGCAATACACAATTGTGTGCAGAGCCACCTATCTGAGCCAGAAGATATAGCAAACCTACTGGCCGAGAAATTCAGCACCAACTCCCTCAACCTTCCCTCAGGAAATACCATCAAATATAATTCTCCCTACTATCACTAGGGAACAGATCCTTAATGCTCTCTCTAAGACCAAGAACACTCCATTCAATGGACCCAGGCAATATCCCAGGATGCCTTCTAAATAGCATGAAACATGCCCTATCAGGCCCTTATGAATTTGTATTTAACTGTAGCCTCCAAACAGCCTTCATGCCTCATGAATGGAGAAGAGCAACACTTATTCCTCTATACAAAGGTGGTCCATCTACGCACCCAGGAAACTACAGACCCATAAATCTCACTAGTCTTACATGCAAAGCAATGGAGAGAATTATCATGGAAATGATCAATAATAATATAGTAAACCTCCAGACACTAGATCCAACCCAGTTTGGTTTCATCAAGGGCAGGTCATGCCTACGCAACCTGGTGGACTTCTTTGAGAAGGTCACCAAAATAATGGATGAGGGTAAAATGGTTCAGACTGCCTACCTTCACCTGGCCAGGGCATTTGATACAATACTCCACTTGGGCATTGTTTAGAAACTCAGAAGTTTAAGTACAAGCCCATATGTCACCCAGTGGATAGGCAAATGGCTCACAGACAGGACCCAGGAAGTTAGAATTGGGGAGTCCACCTCTACGAAGAGACCATTTACAACTAGAGTCCCTCAGGGATCAGTCCTTGGACCACTCCTTTTTTGGCATTTACTTCTGTGAAATCAAGGCCAGTGTCAATGGTCTCTGGCTGACTAAATTTGCAGATGATTGCAAATTAGGAGCCTTCAATGAATCCCTCTCTGACACAAATGTTCTCCAGGAAGGGTTGACACTGACAAACAACTGGTGTCAGAGGCATGAACTGAAACTAAATGCCAAGAAATGCATAATAGCATCCTTCTGGAAGTCATCCAACCCTGTAACTGTCATATTGACAACACACCCCGCACAGTTGACCTAGTAGTCAGGGACCTAGGGACACAAATGGACAGTTATTTTGTCTTTGACCATCAAGAGCCTACAGTAGTGAGGAAATCATTCTATGTTTATTTATTTATTTGTCATTTGTTTACTGGGAAAGGTCAACTGGACAAAAAAAGTCCATTTTCAGTGGAGGCCAGGGGGACCCAAAACACAGATTAACAAGCATATTCTTTTACAGGGTAAAAGTCATAAAAATCATAAGTTAAATTACAAGGTACATATATTGAGAATTAAGAGCAGAAATACCATATATGTAGAAGTAACTAATAAACTAAATGGAAAATAAGTGTAGATAAAGGAAAAAAAGAAGACGTTAAAGGAGAAGTATTGCAGGAAAAATAGGAGAAGTGGAGACATTACGCAGGAGTATTAGATTTGAGTGGGACACTTAGCACCTGGAAAAAAGTTAATTAAGGAAGAGGGGGGTGTGAGACAGGAAATAAACAAAATACAGTTTTCATCAGGGATGAGCATGTGCAGAGCCAGGTGTTGGCTAAGTAAGTCTTGAGAAGGTGTTTGAACTTAGAGAGGTTGGTAGCAGTTAGGATATGTTGAGCAATAGAGTTCCAAGATCTGGAGATACGGTTGGAGTAGAGTGTAACTTATAGAAATTTGTTAGAAGACCTCAGGAATCTATTATTGGGTAGGGTTGCAGTAGATTTTGGAGTGCAGTGCACTTATCTGGTTGGTATATCACAGCATCGGCAGTTGTAAGTTGGGTGAAGATTAATAAATTAGGTAGTTCTAACCAGTTGAGTTGACAAAGAGCAGTACGATGGTGAGATGTACATGGTGTGTTAGTGGCAAATCTGGCAATCTTGTTTAGTTAGTAAAAACACTGAAGAAAAAGCCAAAGTCAGTAGAATTCACAAAACAGGAGTTTATTTACCCACGCTTCCTAGCACCTCAGCAACCATTGCCTTCCAGTAGTACAAAGTAATAAACTCCTGTTTTGTGGATTCTACTGACTTTGGCTTTTTCTTCAGTGGTTTATACTGAACTTTTTTGCTCTTGTTTATTCTAGTTTAGTTAGGTCTGTTTTCTTAAGACTGGTGAAGATGGTAGAGGCATAAAGCAGGGTGGATAGTAGGTGAGTTCTAGCAATAGATTGTCTATTGGTGTTGGTGAGGTATGGCTTGAGTCTGTATAAAGAGCCTAGTTTTATGTGGGCATTTTTAATGATTAGAAATAGGTGTTTGTCAAATTTCATGTTATTGTCAATAGTGATTTTAAGCAGTTTTGTGTGAGATACAGCATCAGTCTTGGTATTGATACATGAATAGATGAGAAAGGAGGATAGGCAGTAAGGGGTTTGCTATTTGAAAAGAGCATTAGTTTGTTTTTATTGGGGTTGAGGATTAATTCATAGTTATAGAGACCCAAGATTCTACAGCTGAGAAGGATATTTGCGTTATTTCATGTAGTTGGAGAGAAGGTGCAGCACAGATGAGAGTGGAGTCATCCATGGGTGCTGGAACCATAGTTCCAGGGGGAGGGAGGCCCCCACTTTTACAGCTGCAATTCTTTATTTTTTGCTCTGTGTTACAGGAGTTATGCTGCCGCTGTTCCATTGCTGCTGCCAGAGCCAGAGTCATGCCGGTAAGGAGAGTTTTGTTCTTTTATTTGCAAGAGTTATGCTGCTCCCCTTTGTGTGTGTGTGTGTGTGTGTGTGTGTGTGTGTGTGTGTGTGTGTGTGTGTGTGTGTGTGTGTGTGTGTGTGTGTCTGTAAATGCCCCAGTTAGGTATACCTGGTGGTTAGTGTTCCTCAGGCTCAAACAAGAGACTGAATTTTCTACCCATACCACCACCTGTGATTCAGTGAGTTGATTCCATAGCTCTCAACTGTCCAGATTTTCACAGAATATTTGGCTCATACTTTTCGTCTGCTCCTCTTAAAATTTGTGGTTTTCTGGCAAATCAGTGTGAACTGAATTCACTAAATAATGATAGCCATTTAAGTTTCAGTCTTCCTATCTTTCAGGAAACACATGGTAACTAAAATACACTTTATTTTAGCAACTTTCTAAGATCATACAAGCAATATTTAAAATATGTCCCTGGTTTTGGGCCTTTGCCTTCCCAAATAAATGTTAGCTTTTTCCAGATTTCTTGTGCTGTGAAGTTGATAGATTTAGTTGAGTATCAAGTGGATTTTACATGGAGCTGAGAGCTTCAGAGGAAGAGAAGTTTAGTGCTACTTATGCTATGTTATGTGTATTGTTAGTAGCACAACAGATAGTATACTTGCTTCTGATGCAGATTATTTGCGAATACCATACTGTGTTGTACTTTAAAGGTAGTGGATGCTGCAGTCCTATGAATGTCCTCCTTTGAAGGAGTTACCTAGTAGCTATGCTTTTAGCATTTGTTTAATGTAGCATAGGCAATTTATTCTTCAAGGGCAACAGGCACTTTGTAGATGAAATGAAATATAAAGTTGTTTGCTAGCGGCAACCTCTTCATTCGTTACAGATCCATTTAATGTGGAATTATTTAGATTACTTACTTCTGCATAGATTTTGCATATTTACTGATACTGGTGGATTGTAATGACAGAGGTTTGAGTGGCCTTTTATGGTTGAAATTTTCTGAAATGGATAGTTTTTTTCATTATTGGTTCATACATTTTGTTTCATTGCTTACTAGAACACTGTTCCAAACTACAAATTTAAAACACATTTTAACAAGTGGTGCTGTATTATAAAAGGAATATAATTTAATACAATCAGGTTAATACAATCAGGAAGGTGAATCAAAGAATGCATGCATGTATGCTTGCTCACAGGATGCAGTAGTTCAAAATAGGGGAAGAGACCAGTCACCAATGGAGTCGCCCAGGGTTCAGTGCTGAGACTTTTTCTGTTTGGCATATACATCTCAAAAGTGGAAGGAAATGCCAAAGGGCTTTCTCCGACTAAGCTAGGAGCAGTTATTAAATCCCCAAATGACTTAGCCATCACGCAGGAAGGTTTGTCTCAAACAATAACTAGTGCCAGAATCATGAATTGAAACTAAACTCCAAGAAATACAATATCGTATCCTTTGGAAAGTCATCTACTCCAGGGAACTGCCAAATTGACAATGCCCCCTGAGAACTCATCCAGTTGTTTGGCATTTGGGAACTTGTGCGTACAGTGACCTAACTTTTGGCCAACATGTGCCCAGAGTCATAAGATAGTCTTTCTATATTGCACAGCTTATAAAGAAATTGATTTTCACTAGATCTGGACATGTTATTGTCCCCTTTTACAAAGCCCTCATTAGATCAATCATTTTGTATAATGTCCACTTTGGCATGTACCTGTCCAGACCCATGCAACAATTGGAATATCCACAGAGATACCTTACTAAAAGGATACAAGTCATAAACAATAGGTCTTGCATGGAACACCTCAAAGATTTATCACTATACTCAGTATCCTACAGAGTGCTTAGAGGTGACATGTCTAGCATACAAGGCATCCTCCGACCTAATACAGATGGACTTACTGAACATCAGCAAGTCAAATAGCATCAGTCCAGGTATCTAAACTGAATGTTGTGGAGAGATGGATATATATCACAGAGGCTACTACTGTTCCAGAACAGACTATCCATTCAAGTAAAACAAAGCGCATCCCTGTCCATATTCAAATGCAACTTGGATGCAAGGATGGGTAATAGAAAATGTACTCCAGGATTGCCCCTCATGCCACTAATGGATAGAGGCAGTTCCTAAATGCTGCATCCCTTGCATGGGTCCCCTCAAATTATCTATCGTATGATCACATTTATCCTCACTAGGGCTAATATACAACTATCAGCCATGGGATAGGTAAGACCAATCAGGAAATGTTAACTCAAGCACCAAAATGGAAATTGGCTAAGCTTAAAATGTCCTCCAAATGAACCTATGTTGCAGTAGTAAATAGTTTTAAAAAATTGCCCTTTTTAGATCATTAAGTGCCCCTCTCACCCTCCACCGCCAGTCTTCAACAGCTTCCGGTGCCTCTGGAGTCATCTGCGTACTGCATAATAGTTGCAAGCTGGGTAGCATTATGGAGTTTATTGGTGAAGACAGTGAAAAGGAGAGGGCCTAGAACTGAACCCTCTGGTACACCTACGGTGACAGGCAAAAGGGGAGAGAGACCATGTTACCATTTGACAACTTGTTGATGGTCTGATAGGTAGTTATGAAACCATGAAAAGGCAGTATGGCTTAGTTTTAGGGCTGACAGTTCATTGAGAAGCTTTTGATGGGATACGGTGTTGAATGCCTTGGACATGTATACATCACTAATTAAATACATCACGCTTTCACTACCCCCTCTCACCCCACAGCTCTTTTCTCCAACTACAAATCCTCCCATATTAAACTACCTTTTTCTAACCATGCTTTCCTTGCTGTTCCTAACACTCTGAACCCCCATCTCCCTCCTACTACTCCTAACAACTTTATACCATGCCAGCTCCTATACCTTCCATTGGCTTCCACTCCCTACTCCTTAGCATACTCCCACACAAAACCACCTCCTCCCTCACACAAATAATAATTTATTTTCCATATCCTCCTCTCTGTTTCAGCTCAACCCTCTGTACCTTTTTAATTCTAAAATGTCCACTACTACTAAGACACATACTCTTAAACAAATACGAAACCATCCAGAATACCCTAAATCCAAACCAAAACACACTAAAATAACTTCCTTCAATAACCTTGTCTTAGCTGGAGACATTCACCCCATCCCCAGACCTAAGTCACCCACAAATAACAATTACCCTCCCCCTTCCTCTAACCTTTCATCCCCCTACAACACTCTTACATTTTTCACACTCAATGCCCAGAATCTCAACAACAGAGCACATCAGTTTCAAGCATGGCAAAGTCATAACCAACCTGGCATTGTAGCCATCTCTGAAACATGGCTCAAACCCCACATCTCTGACTCTGAAATCCTACCCTCTGGATTTCTCACTCTTAGATGTGACCACCCAAAGAAAAAAGGCAGAGGCGTTTAATTAATCTATTACAATCTACTTACCTTAATTCCCCTACCACACCCCATTCCTAAATTCGCCAATGCAGAACTAACAGTCGGTCTATTAAAAATGAATAATCACAAAAGCCTCTGTATCATCGCCCGTTATATCCCACCCAGAAATAACATCTCAGCCCTTGAAGACATACTCCAATGAACCTCAGCTGAAATTAACCTTGAAACTTACATACTAGGAGATGTAAACATCGAATGGAATAAAATCAACAGTCCCATGCCCTCCCTGTCCATTAACCTCTTTAACTTTAATCAAATAACCCACTCTATCACCAGACCCAATAAAACAAATCCCCCAGGAACTTAGTCACCCATCCAAATAAAATCACCAACTCGGGCACTATCCCTGAATCTATTAGTGACCACCTCCCAGCTTTCATTTACCATGCAACCACCTCCCATCCACACCAACATCAATATATTCAGATCTGCAACCTTAGTAAATTTGACCCCAAAACCTTTTCTAACTATCTCAAACAAATGAATTGGAACATTCTAAAAACTCTCTACTTGATAAAACCATAGACCACTTTAATTCTACTTTCCTAGACCCTCTAAATTCCATAGCTCCACCAAGGAAAAAAATAATAAAAACTATAACTACCCCTTGGCTAACCAAAGAAACAAAGCAAATTATGCATCAACAAGACAAATCCTGGAAGTTTTACCAAAAGAATAAACTTCCTGAAACCCTTTTCCAATATACAAAGCTCTGTAACTTTGCAATAAAACAAATCTTCAAACACAACAAATCCAACCATCCCCAAAACCCTAGGCTTTTTTGGAACTCCATAAACTCACTCCTCAACCCAGGCTCCAAAAATAACCCCTGTCTGGACTCAAGTAAGTCTGACCTTGAATTAGCCTCACTATTCAACTCTTTCTTTATAGAGTCAATATCTGACCTAACGAAAACTTTTCTCAACAACAACCCATCTCTCCTACATTCCACTTCATCTAAGTCCCCATATAATTTTCCCCTATGTTTGAGCTTAAACCTCTCTCCACTAACTACATAAAAAGATTTCTGTCCAAACTTAAACCCTGTTCCAATGCGCCTGACAACATCCTCTCTTCCTTTCTCAAGTCTACTGTCGATGGTATAGCTCTCCCAATTAGTATCCTAATTAATAAGTCCATAAAGGAATCTTATGTCCCTAAACTCTGACATTCCACCTTTATTCTTCCTCTCCACAAGGGAGGCAAAAACAGTAACATTTCAATCCTCTGCCCTATAGCGCTTCTCTCTCCAATCTCCAAAATCCTAGAAAATTGTATCCACCTCCAACTTATGCCTTTCTGACTAAAAAAGCAACTTCTTACCTCTACCCAACATGGCTTCTGACTAGGACATAGCACCATAACAGCTCTACTCTCATTCTTAGAAACTGTCAATCAAGCCCGAGATTCTGTGAACTTAGTATCTACAGTGCTCCTAGATCTTTCTAAAGCATTTGATACTGTTTCCCATAAGCACCTTCTAAGTCACCTCTCAAACCTAAATCTCTCCCAAAACAATTTTTCCTGTTTCTCAAGCTATCTGTCAGATAGATCTCAGGCTGTGAAATGGTAAAAAGGCACCTCACCTTTCTTACCCACCCCTACTGGAGTACCACTGGGGTCTTTCCATGGATCAATGCTGTTTAATATCTTTATCAATAATTTTCACTCTGCTATTCCTAATGCCAAAGTCATCCAATATGCAGATGACTCTACACTTGTCTGCTCTGCCTCTAACCTCCCTAAACTCCTATTTAAACCCCAGATTGCCTTCTCAGCTACTGAAATCTGGATGCACCAAAATCACCTTTCTCTCAAAGCTAACAAACCTAAAATACTACTATTCACACCCTCAAAATCTTTCTCTTTTGATAAAAATTCCTTCCAAGTCCTTAGCCAAAGCAAATCTCTGATCAAAGTTGTTCCCTTTGGCAAACTACTCGATGTAACTATAGACGAACACCTCAAGTTCGACATCCATATTCAGCAAAATATAAAGAAAACCCACCAAAAACTAGGTATAGTATACAGGAACAATCACTTCATCTCTACTTTTACCAGGCATACTCTGGCCTCCTCTTACCTCCTTCCCTTTCTTCTGTATGGTGCACTGCTACTAACTAATCTATCCTCTTCCATCACTTCCAAACTTGAAAGCTGTTATAACAAAATTTCTAAATTTGCCACCAAAGTCAAACATTCCACTCATCACTGTTACCCTCCAATACTGCGGTGGTGGTGCTGCGGTAGCGTTGTTGCCTCACAGTTAGATGTTGCCCATTCGATTCTCAGTTAGAGCGTCTTCTGTGTGGCAACATGCGTGAATGGACATTCCTTCGTTGAAGGTTGTGCGTTAGGCCCGGCAAACCAGCATGTAAAAATCTACTGCCAATCATTAGCGGACCGGATTTCCGCTGTGGCGACCCCTAACCGGGAAAAGCCGAAAGACACAACAACTGTGTTACCCTCCAATCCCTCAACTGGTTAGAATTCAGAAATTACCTGGATTTCCTCCAGCTCATTACAGCACATAGACTAATATTTAATCCAACCAAATCCCCCGCTCTAATTAACATTCTTCCCCATACATCCCAAATAGAACTCTCAGATCTGAACACCAAAACTTAATTACTGTCTGCTAACCTAAATGTCCTGCTGGACAACTTCTCCTCTCCTCCGTAGGTAAGAAATGGAACTCTCTCCCTTCCACACTAAGGACAATGTCAAATCCAAACAACTTCAAAACTCAGCTTTACACCTACCTCTCCTCCAAATGGAAATGTAACTGCATTCTTCCTACCTAGAACTCTTTAACAAAAGCCCATGGGAGGGTATCCTCCTGAGTTCCTAAGCACCTTATAGCTGGCTATAACCTTCTATAGCTAATTCCCATATGATCTCTCACACTCTGTAAATATTGTAAATAGCTTTTGACTTCTGACTTTAACTGGGTGAATTTGTTGAAATGTATCTGCACGATATTTTTCCACTATGGGCAATATTGCTCACGCTTTGTATTATTTGATATGTATTTGTACTTGTACTTTTATTTTTATTGGACTGCTATCTTAATCTGTTTCATGGAGCTTTTCTCCCCGGGCCTCCACTGAAAATGGGCTCTCTGGGCCCAGTGGACTTTCCTGGTAATCAAACTGGTAATAAATAATTAAATAAAATGTCTAAGAAGATAGAAAGATGGAAGAAAGTAGTTGTCCATTATTTCTGAATTGGTTGATGGTGAAACTTATGAGGGCAGTAGTGGTACTATGACTGGGATGGGAAACCCTCTTGGGTATGGGTTAGAAGATTATTGGATAGCAGGTAATTCATGAGTTGTAAGTGCATACATTTTTCTAAAATTTCTGATAGTGTAGAAAATATTGCTATTGGACTGTAGTTAGAGAGATCTGTGGAGGTTCCCCCTTTATATAGTGGGATGATATATGATATTTTCCATATTTTGGACACATATTGTTCTATGATAGAATGGTTGATTAAAACAGAGATGGGTTAAGCAATAGCATTAGCTGTCAGTTTTAGGTATTCGGTAGGTAATTTGTCAGCAGTGAGAGATGTAGGTTTGAGTTTGTTTGAGTTTGTTGAGGAGTATTTTAATAGTGCTGGTTTGAACAGGCTTGAGGAAGAAGGCATTTGTAGTTTTCTCTACTTCTTTAAGTATGCTTAGGGGAGCATTACTGTTATTTTTGGCTAGTGATAGTATGCAGTTCATAAAGTATTTCTTAAACTGGGTAGCTACACTATCAGTACTACATATACAGTAATAGAAGGTGTCGGAGTAGAGGATTGATCATTATGTAGTAGTTGTTTCAAAGCAGTCCAGAATTTATGAAGATTATTTTGATTTTTTTGTTGGATGACAGTATAGTATGTTTTTTATCATATTTGATCTGTTTTCTGGCTTTATTTCTTAGTTGCCAGGAATAATCGTTGGTGGATTTTTTTGTTGGACTAGTATTGTAATCATGCATTATCTCTAAGCTTGAGTAACTGTTTGGTGTCTTTTGTTAATCATGGTGTATAGTTTGATATCACCTTGACATAGCTAAAGGGTGCTAGGTTGTTTAGTATGTCTAGGAATTTGTTATTAAAGTATTCAATGGCAAAATCAAGATGGAGACCTTTTAGAGTAGACCAGTCACAATGAATGAGAATGGATATAAAGGTGTGGGGTGAG
Source organism: Protopterus annectens (assembly GCF_019279795.1). Lineage (NCBI taxonomy): Eukaryota > Metazoa > Chordata > Ceratodontiformes > Protopteridae > Protopterus > Protopterus annectens. Next base: position 1,979,981,047 of record NC_056735.1, on the reverse strand, counting down.
AAGTTCTTTTTGTTACACATTATTCTGAATATAGTATTTTTGGAAGGTGCAAAGATTGTCTGACTAGGTAGATAGGTAGATGGCCACTGAGGTTATCTGGAAGGCATCCTGATTGTTGGGCCAGTGATGGTTTGTTGGTAAGAGTCCAGTCTAGAATAGATTGCCTATTAGTGTTTTTGTCTATTCTGTTTGGGGATTGTATTAGGTGTGTGAAACCATACAAGTTGATGAAGTTTGAGGGGAATTCTGAAGTATAAGTGGATCAGTCAATATTGCATTCTTCCATTATTATGGTTTCCTGATTAAATGTGAAGGATATACAGTGAGGAAAGTGCTCAATGATGGTGAGGTTGTCACCAGGACTGATGTAGATCGCTATAATGGTAATATATTTATTGGAATAACTTTAAGATGGGTAAATAATATCTTGGCCTTATTGAGTACTGGATGGTTTAGTTCTAAGCATTCTAGTTTGAGTGTATTTTTATAAATTGTGGCTATACCTCCACCATGTTTGTGTAGTCTGTCCAATCTATGGATGTTATAGCCTGGGATCAGAATTTCTTTGCAACTTATCTGGGGTTTTAGCCAGGTTTCAGTTAAAAGTGCTATGCCAGGGGAGTAGAGTGAGAGAGAAACATTTAATTCATGTAGTTTGTTTACTAGGCTCATAATATTCATGTTGATAAGTAAAAAGTTAGATCTATTGTGGGAAAGGTTAGTAGTATTGTGGGAGTATGAGTTGGCTCCTGTGTGTAGCACCTGCTGACTGGTGCTTGGGCCTGGATTAGGGTGAATGTTGTCGCCTAAATTTGAGGTAAGATATTATGTGTAGGAATAGGTGTGAGTATTTGAGTGTCAGTCTAATGTATTTGCGAAGTAGATAGGGAGTATGGAGTTGACGTGCATATCTATATGTAAAAAATTCTGGACTGGTGATATTGAAGAGGTTTGTTGTTATGGCATGTATGTATGTAGTATGGGGTGGTGACGGGCATCCATCGGTAGGAGAGGACAATATTATTATAAATTGATTGTGTTAGGATGTTAGACAAAATGCTAGCGTTAGGAGAATTAGCAGAGATGTATGAAAGAATAGCATTGTGTTATACAGAATTTGAGAAATAGTATAATTAATAGAATACTACGTAGATTGAATGAGATGAATCAATACAAAGCAGTAAATATCTGGGGAGAAGATAGGATGGGAGTAGAAAAAAGGAGATGCAAAAAAGTGTGTTATAGGGATGGGAAGTAATTAGCAAGATAAATGTGGATGTGTTTGTAGTTGAGCTGTGACTGGATAATTGTGATTGGTAGGTGTGGTTAGGTTAAAAATAAATGTAGCAGTATTTGGGTGGGTTGAAATAGGGGTTAGGGTAGGGGAGCGAAGTGAGGTCAAGCATAGGAAGGGTGAACCGAGCGGATGGACCTGAACCCTAATTGTTGCTAAATTTTAGATATTATGCTATGTGTAAATACTTTGTACTAGGTTGCATGGCAGAAACCCAAGAAGCTTAGAAAAGAACAAAAAACTAAACTAAAAAACATCTAGGAAAAAGATCTTGAAGATTAATTCAAACAGCAAAACAGTTATGGAGCAGAAGTAGCAGACAGCTGAGGGAAAAAGAGAGAATACTTCTCACTAAATAACTTGAAGAAAACTGTTCAAGAAATGTAAACTAGTGGAAGAATACTGGTAAAGGGGAATGGAAGGGGATACCAGAGCATTCCAGTGATGTGCAGAGAGCAAATATAGGAAACAGACTTATTGGAGCAAAATATTTAAATATGAAACATACATTTAATAAAAAAAAAATAGGCAGAAGCTGTGCCAAGTGTAGATGAACTTGTAACAGTCGGATAGTATGATTTCATACTGTCAGGAACCAGCTGTAAACTGACTTGAGATCTAAGAAGAGGGAAAGACAGGAAAGATTAGGTGAGATGGCGTATTCAAACAAAGTTAATAAAAACTAATATGAGAGAAACAAAATGAAGGAAAAGAGCAGGGGAAAGCAAGACAAATAAGAAATTAAAAAAGACAAGAGCAGTAAGAAAAGGACAATAATAAAAGCAGTTTATGAGTAATAAAAATGACTAGAATATATGCAAGCCAAGAAAAAGCATACAAAGAGCTAAGATAGTATATCAAATTCAGCATTTAGTTTAGGTCAAAGACAATACATGAACAACAAAATACAGCATAATATACTCAAAGAAAATTATACTAGCATTCATAAATTAATCTGAATAGTTACATTAAAAATCCACTTAATGTTCCCTGTTGCACAACTTATAAACAAAGGTATGCCATCTAGGTCAAAGGAAGTCATTGTTCCACTGTATTTGGCATTCATAAGACCTATCATTGAGTACAGTGCCCCCTTTGGTATGTACCTAACCAGGCATATCCAACAACTGGAACATCCACACAAGTTCCTCACTAAACGAATACAGGGCATAAATAAAATGCACTGTGCAGACCACCTCAAGGCTCTGTCCCTGTATTCTGTCTCCTACAGGCTGTTGAGGGGAGATCTATGCCTGCCATACAGGGCATTGTCAGATGCCACTCTGGTGGACCTCATGCATATCCACAAAACAAACAGCACCAGAACTACCCATTCTAAAGACTTAAATCTTGACTGTGATATAAATAGGAGATGCTGAATAGACAGATATGTATCCCAGAAATTACTTCATCTCTGAAACAGGCTCCACTTCCATGTGAAGCAGAGTTCCTCCTTAACCCAATTCAAGTGTAACTTGGACAATTGGATGGGGAACAGGAAATTCATCCCTGGCTTGGCACCTATGTCTATAATGGACACAGGAAACCTGTAAATGGTTCAGTATGCAGGCCACTGCTTGTTCATAGGTTTATAGATTCATATTATGATACTAGGCTATTGGCCCACAGGCCCTTAAAAGCCTAGCCAAGAATTTCACTCATGTTCTCTCAAAGTCAGCACCTTTTTCCCTGTCCAGTAGGGACACTGGTGGGATCCCAGGGGTATATTTTCTGCTTCCCATCCAGTCATCCAGGTTCCTCTTAAAGATGACTAGAGAGGTACTCTGCTTGACATGGAGAGGGAGTCTATTCCACAGATGAGGGAGTCTTTGGGACACAAATCTATCCCATCAACAAGTTCTATTAATGTCACAGACCAGGTTAAAGCATTGCATGTGGGTTGAGTGAATGGAATTTGCCTTATGGATATGTAGTAACTCAATCAAGGCTGGGTCTGAAATGCCCTTGTATGCCAGACACAGGTCACCTCTGAGCAGTCTGTATGAGACTGAGTAGAGGGACAGGACTTTTAGCCTATCTGTATAGGACAGGTGTTTGAGACCCTGGATTTTTCTGGTCAGGAACCTCTGTGGTCTCTCCAACTGCTGCATGTGCTTGGCAAGGTACATGCTGAAGGGGGCATTGTACTCAATAATGGGTCTGACAAGGGAGGAGTACAGGGATGTTATGACCTTCTTTTTCCTGGATAAAATACCCTTATTTATGGGGTGGGTTATGTAGAAAGCCTTCTATTCAGTGGAGGCAACATGGTGGTCAAAAGTCAGGTTGTTATCAACCTGGGTGCCCAAGTCCCTCACAACTGATTGCATGCTTAGTACAGTGTTATTATTGTGCTAATTAATGGGGATGACATTTTCTCCAAATGGGATAATAATAATGCATTTCTTGGCATTCAGTTTGAGGCCATGCATCTGACACCAGTCATTAGTTTGGGTAAAGCCCTCTTGGAGGATGTTCGCATCACTAGGGGAATTTAAGACATTGCCCAGCGTGCAGTCATCTGCAAACTTGGTGAGCTACAGACCACTGGTTTTGGCTTGCATCTCAGAAAAGTATATGCCAATTGGTAGAGGCCCCAAGACCAATCCTTGGGGTACACCACTCATTAAGGGTCTACTACTAGAGGTGGCTTCCCCTACTTTGAGTGGGTTAGTTAGGTACCCATCTGGTAACATACGTGTTGATGCCTCACTGCGAGAGTTTACTATTATGCCTGAGTGTGGAATAGTGTCAAAGGCTTTGGCTAGGTCAAGGTAGGTGGTGTGCACCATCTTCCCCTCGTCCATGGCTTTGGTGACTGCTTCAAAGAAGTCGACCAAGTTTAATAGGCATGATCTCCCTTTGACAAAGCCAAACTGTGTGGGGTCAAGCTTTTGGAGGTTGACAATGTCCTTGTTTATAAGGTCCATTATAATGGGTTCCATGGCCTTGCAGATCAGGCTAGTTAGACTGATGGGCATATAATTGCCTTAGCCAGTGGACACTCCACCTTTGTGTAGAGGGATGACAGTGGCTGTCCTCCATTGTGCTGGGATGAAGCCAGAGCTCAGGCTTTGGTTGAATAGGATGCCTAATGGAGCTGAGAGCTCATGCCTGAGTTCATGTAGGATACAGCCAGGGGTGTTATCAGGTCCCATGGAAACTGTATTTTTTGCCTTTGAGATGGCATTAAGGACCTGCTCCCTGGTGATGAGGGGAGGGGGGCAGGTGCTGGGGATGTCCTGGTTTACTGATGGGGGGATAGCAGGTGAAGTTTTCACTGAATCTGTATGCCAGCAGGCTGGCTATATCTATGGTGTCTGTGTATGTGGTGTTATTGACTGTCAGTTCAGAGTAGATTTGGGTGTTGCCTTTGAGCTTGCAGACATATGTGAAGAAGGACTTGTGATTGTCCTTAGTAGATGTGGCTAATTTGGACTCATAGTTAGCCATAGAGGATTTCACCAGTGACCTTATTTGCTTGTTCAGACAAAGGAGAGATTATTTCCAACTTGCCACCAGGTCTTTCTTGGCACTGGGCAGCAATTTTTTCCTCTATTATAGAGTTTGTTTATTGCTGCTGTCCACCAGACAGGCTTACTCTTCCTTGAGGAAGAGGATTTGTTCCTGTCAGGTATTGCTGAGTCCATACAGTTATGTAGGTGCTCATATAGTTTTTTGGTATAGACTTGGACATTAGTGGTAGTTCCAACTGAAGGGATGGTGCCTGTGAAGCTGCTTATACCTGCTCTGAGGAGATTGCAGTCAGCTTTGGAAAAGTTTTTTTGTTTGATCCTGACAAAGGGGGGAGAGGGGTCAGGGGAGATGGTGACTTCAAAAGTGATTGCTTTATGGTCAGATCTAACCAAGGAGGATGACACTGCAGGAGTGCTACAGTGGCTACTCATGTTGGTTAGGACCAGGTCCAGGATATTTTCACCTCTCATAGGGGTGTCAACCAGCTGATCCAATGCATTGGCATTGACAAAGTCAAAGAATCTGTGGGCGTTGATGTTTGGGCTAGAATAAGTCTTCCACCATATGGTTGGGTAGTTAAAATCACCCGGGATTAGGGTAGAGGGTTGAATCTTAATGGATTCAAGTAAGTCCAGCCAGGTGAAGTGGGTGTCTTGAGTCATGGTTGGGGGTCTGTAGCTAGCTATGATTTGAATAGGTGTTTTGTCAACAGTTACCTGCACTTGGAGTGCCTCCTGTGCGTCACACCATTTGACCAGCCTGGAGGTGTGTATGTCTTTGATAAATATTGAAACTCCATCTCCTTTGGCTTTGTAGCCTTCCATTTGGGGTTTGAAAGTATGGTAGGATGAGTAACCTGGTAAAGTTGGGGTGTTCTCCACAGCTTTGAACCAGGTTTCAGTGACTGCACACATGTCAGCATCCTCCAGGGCAAGGAATGCTTGCAATGAGTGCAGTTTCATGCTAAGACTTCCAGCATTTAGCAGCATGACCTTTAAATTTCATTTAGAAGAATTTTTCATGTTGGTAATTTTGTGCACATGCCTTTGCCTAAAAAAGGCACTATGGGGGAAGCAAGAGCCTTTGCCAGAATCCTAAAGCCCAGGGGAGACAGATGAAGGCCATTTCTGGCAAAGCATCATGGTCTGTCAATTATGTCCTCCCAGGCTGTCAGGTACTGGATCCCCTTGGAATGACATCAGAAACTAAACCAATTGTTAAATCAACCATTTTCTGTTTGTACTGAGGTATCATTCTGGGTGATGGTGGTATGCTGCATATGGCTAGGGACATACCTGCCTGCGACACATATTCAGTGAGCTCAATCATGTCTCTCTTCATATAGTCCAGAGAGGTATGTCTCAAGTCATTCACACCAACATGGACTATGACAGAGTTATAACAGTACCTGCTGTTAAGAGACTTGAGTATGTGCATGATGTGGTGGATTTTAGCACTTGACAAGCAACCTACCGTTACTTTCTCCTTGTCTAGCCTGGTGAGGGGCACATCTGTGTGTCTCTCGATAGAGTCTCCTATGACTAGTATGTTGGGTTTTGTGGCTGGGCATTAGAAGCTGCAAGACACAGACGTGTACTATGTGTGATGCTTGGTGCTGTGGGTTGTGATGTGCATGTGTGTTTTTGCTTCTGAGGTCTGTTTTGTTAGGTATGTTTTTGTTGAGAACTCCGCATATGTAGGAGTGTGTTGTACAGATGTGCGTGGTGTTAGAGGTATGATGTTCATAGTGGTTGTGCAGACAACCTTCTCAGTGCAAGATGTACTGGCTTGAGACTGAGGCAGCAAGGATACTAGGTTCTTAATGTGATTCCATCTCTCACATATTGTGTTCCTAGGTGGTAGTAGTAGAGTGTTGTCTGTGTACATAAGGCAGTTGTTACACTGTCTCAGGATGCCCATAGCAACCAGACTAGCAGGAGAAACCATAGGAAATTGTTCATCCATGGTTATCAGAATCTGGGGAAGACAGGCCAGGGATAGTAGAGTGGGTACTATCTGAGGAGAGTACCTATAGGTGTGGGTAGGCCTGGATAAAATCAATACGGCAGCTGGAGGCGAAGGCCTCACTCACACAGGAGTGCTGTTAATAGAAAAAAATGCAACTGAGATATCTTGCAAAGGATTAAAACAGCACAGCAGAAGTGCACAATGGGCAAACAAGCACAAACCCATGCAAATGCTGGGTTTAAATATCACAAAAATGAAAGTAAAATAGCAACACTGGAATTAACCAATCAACCCTTGTCTCTGAGCTCTTAGCTCAACACCCTATGCCATACCAGTTCCAACCAGTTCACTTACTCCCACTAAGTGCAGGCAGACCCTGACCAACACAAGACAGCATAGTAGGAAACACAGGAATCACACAAACAGATCTGAATACAGCAAAACCTCTAACTGCTCTATGCTAAAGATATTTAAACTCCTTTTAGGTCAATTTAACACAGGAGAACAGATACACGTTTAAATATATCAACAGCAAACAAGAGCAAACTGGTTTAAACAACTTAACCAATTAACCAATAAAAAAGCTCAAAACTGAGCCCTGTTCCAGCAGTCTTCAATCAGACAAGTTCTAACTGTACACTCCTGCCACTAGGGTGCAGGGGAACCTTCTCCAAAAAAGATGCCCTGGATTAGTGCATAAGTTATACAAACAAAGCTAGATTTAGCAGGTCTGAATCTAGTCTATGCTGCTGCAAACAAGACACACCAATTTCAGGAAAAAAAAAACAGTTCAAATAAGCAGACACAATAAGCCTTAACCAGCAATTCCCAGCTCAGAAGGGCAGAATCTACCCTGTCCTCCCACAAGAGTGCAGACCACAAACCTTCTTAATGTAAAATAACTAGCCTGAAGCCCAAGTGCTTAAACCAAAAGGCTTAAAATAACAATTACAATTTAATCAGGCTATTAACAAGCAGTAATAAATGCAGCAGAATAAATGCAATTGAGTACTTTTAAGAACAGGCAGCAAAAGCAAAATAAAGTAGTAAAATAGGAAGAAACACAAATACAGAAAAAGCAGATGAATAAAGTGCATTTTGTTTCTTTTTTTCTTTTTTTCTTCTTTAAGTTAAGTGGGAAGGGATGAAACATGATACTTTAAGGTTGAGAAACTAATTTTTTTCCCAAAATATCTCACTCTATTCAGTAGAATAAGCTGATGAGATGGGACTGGGAGGAGTGTCCAAAATGAGATTTATAGTAGGGGTGGGCAACTTAAAAGCCACCATATTTAAGAAGACAAGGACTGGGTGGGTGGGACGGACTCTTAAAACTCCAACAGAACAGAAAACTTAAAACAAAACAAATGTAATACTACAGTAAGATACAAAACAGAAGTGATCAAACCTTAAATAAGAGCTTCAAATCAAAATTAAATGCAGAGATGAGTGATACTTGGAGCAATGCAGACCACACAAACACTACAGCTGACTACAGATATTTCTAAATAAAAGAGCAATGCTGTCTCTCAGCTCCTCCCACTACTTAATTGATGTTATTCATAGTTTGCAAAAGAATTCTTTGGTAACTTTTTTTTAACTGACCCTAGCTAAGAACTCTTAAAACTCCAACAGAACAGAAAACTTAAAACAAAACAAATGTAATACTAGAATAAGATACAAAATAGAAGTGATCAAGCCTTAAATAAAGAGCTTCAAATCAAAATTAAATGCAGAGATGAGTGATACTCTCTCAAGCTCCTGCTTACACTTATCAAGGGTATCAGAACTTGTCTGAGATTTGAGATGCATGGCGAGGCTTAAAAAGGTTCTTGGGGTCATTAGCCTAGTAAACACTATGAACCTGTAATGAAGTTTTCTGATCACACCATTTTTCATAACAGTAACATTATATTGGTTGCAACAATGAATCAGGTTGCATTTTTATGAAAGTTAAAAATATGATTTCCATAAGGTTAAACAGTTGGACTGATATTATTCTGCTATGCTTAGAAATAGAATACACAAATATCAAGAAAATCATCTTCTTAAATATACTGATGATTCCACAGCTAAATGATGTGCAGATGATCTTGCATCCTTAATCCACACCGACCAATATCATTTCAGTTCTGTTAGTGGTGAATTAATAGTAAATTACTTCTCAATCACTGTTAACCAAAATTATGCAGTACGGTAAGCACTTCCACATAAGTAGTAGGAGCCTTCTCATTGTGAGATTACCTATACAATTATCCATCTAGAAATTCTGGGGATTGCAAGTGACAATTTATCCTTCCAAAGTCATGTAAAGTTGTTTTAAAATATGTAAAACCCAAACTGTTACATACATTGCTTAACATGGTAAGCTCTTTTCAGATATAACATTAATGAAGATATTGCCTGATCCACCTGGAAAATAACCATCATTATACCCAAGAATGGCCACTGGGACATAATATTTCATTCAGAGTCAGACCAATCCTCTGTCCTCTCTCAAAAATCCTTGTCAAATATTTTCATGCCTAATTTAGAACATTACTTAAACCACTGCAGCATCTCTTTCATACATATTATGGGCATAGAAAAGAGCACACTGTGGACACTGATTTGTTGCAAATTACTAAATACAGAATGTCAAATGCAATATATCATCCTAGCTTCCTTTTCATGGTTGTCTATACATTTTCTGACAGTGTTACCCATAATACTATACTTACTAGATATATGAAATTATTCTAGCTTCAGAAGTGTCTGGTTGGTAGGAAATATAGAACCAATTACTGTTCTGTCCTTTCTCAGACCATGTGTGACATATAATATCTCACAAAGTTCATTGCCCAGCTCATTATTTCTGTTTTCTGTATACATCAACAATATGTAGTGGTGCTCATATATCTTTAACCTATTTTTGAACTCTGCCATAATCTGTTCTACTCACCTCACACTTAAGAATAACTTACAGGTTCATGTTTATTTGTGTGCATCCTTGGTTAGCTGACATTGGCATCTACAATGCTACTTCTGACAAATAAAAATGTTACAGACAGATCCCATTTATCATTTTGTAAACACTAACCATTTTCCCTGTAATTAACTAGGTACCACACTAGCATACTGGGCAGGACTGCTATAATCTACAACATGGTCATTTTATAGAATCAGCTGCTACCTTTCTTGCTTACTAAGGATCAAATTTTGCCATTCCTATAAGTTTCCCCATTTGCTTCTGAAAACCACCATACTTGTATACCCTTTACAAAATACCCAGGAATTAATACAAATAGCCAGTGTTATTCAGCTGCCATATTTGCTGCCATAATTCCACTAATAACATACCCCAATCATATCTCCTCTGCCTATCTTTCCTTATTAAGCTCTTCAATATTCAATAAATGCATGTTCATAGTCTCATCAGTAAACAAGCTGACTTTCATGTGAATTTAGACTTATATGGTATTGTCCAGTGTGAAGATTGGGGGAAAATGGGCAAAGGCTGTCAACCTAGTCAAATAGAATTTGATACGTAATTCTATCATTTGTATACATAAATATAAAATACAGGCTTGTGTTTTTAAATGAAAGAAAACACTGTAAAATGTGAACTTCAAGATTGTTGCAACATTGCCATCTGCTGTAAGGAAAACCAAGCCAAGCATTTCAAATGTTCTTTGAAGTTACAATTATCTAAAAAAAGTGGTGCCGAAGCATCTGGCTGAACACATTCTTTCTATTGTCTTAACTTAAGGAATAATTGTTAGAGTATACATATGAAATGTCTTTTATTGTTGTAGTTTCCTGAGCAGGTGTTAGCTTGCTAAATAATACAGTTTGTTTGCCTGGGAACTCCAAACTAAGTGTCAAGATGATGTAATGTGAATACTGGGAAAACCTAACTGTCAAAATGATGTAATCTGGGAGGGCCTTAGCAGATCTGTTTGTTAGTGTTTTAAAAACTATTGTTCAGTGAGATACTGAAGGCATTTGTCTTGGACCATCAACCCCAGTATTGCTTATGCTCTCTCTGTCTGTAAGTAAGATTATAGCACTGTGTTTTCTTTTAAGAATAGTTAAAGATTAGAAAGTTAGATTAAGTGTTTTTCTTTGACATCAGACCTGTCCTACTGTATTGTTTTATGTTTCTGTGTGATCTCTGAACTCTAAGATATCTCTCTGGTGTAGTAGTATTGTCTTGTGTTTTAATTATTTTTATTAAATATTTTAAAAACCTTTACCTGTGGCTGGTTTGTGTAGAGAAGTAGGGTCTAGAGTACATTGCATATTTATAGAGGTTATCGTAATATGCCACTCTAATAAGCGTTAGACTGGACAGTCACATTACCAATTGGATAATAATATTATTGGATACCGTTTCAAGGGCCTTTGGGTAGCTGATAATATTAACTGGTGGTGGCAGGAATTACTACTGTATAGTCTGGGTAAAGGGGCACAGCTAAAGAATCTGTGTCAGCCTTTCCCTGGAGTGTCTGTAAAGTTGTATAAATACTTATCTCAAAGTGTGGGTGTATGTCAGCTACCTGGGCAGGGACACAAAGCTCTCATTGGACAGAGAAGGCAATGGAGGTTAGCTTGCCAGCTAGGCTGAGATCTGGACCCTATAGCTGTGCCAGTGAGGAGTCTTATTGGGGACCTGGAGAGCAAGGGAGCAACCAGCCCCAGACTGACTGTGATCTCTGCGTGCACTTGGAAATTGTACTTTACTGTATGTATTAGTTATCCTTTCCTCTTCTAGGAGACAACCTCCCTGGTGTTAGTGGTGAGGATTGAGGCTCCTTGATTGCTGGGCCAGGGCATGTTGTCACATCCAGTTTGCCAGCTTAGACAGCCTTCTATTTTAAATTGCTTCTTACAAACTTACTCCACTTACTTGGCATCCTCATGACAGCCTGTTACAGAGCAATTAATTACCTAAATAGCACAATTACAGTCAACATTCACAAGGCTATCTCTACAGAAATACATGACCAGTAGGGGTTCCTAAATAGTAAGGCCTTGGTCTTTTACTGTTTACACAGTTTATTAACTTCTGTTTCAGTATACCCAGCCCATATTTTCATGGATAAGAATTTAATAACATTTGCATGTTTATTTCTCTTAATTTTCCATCAACTACTCCTGAAAAATAATCTTTAAAACTTGGGATAAGGAAAAATAGAAGTGTGCCAGGATGACAAAAACATTTGCACATGATACAAATGCGGATATTAATCTCAGATTTAACTTGTAAACTGTACCTACAATTTAGAGTTGCAGTGCATACAGGGAGTGAGGTAACGGGAGGTGCAGTGTTCCTGTTTGACATCTGTGTGCTTGAATTTATATCAGCATCAAGAACCAGATGCAAGTCATTCTCACCTGTGAACTGCCAAACTCTAGCTTTATTTTATTTACTTAAGAATGTGTTAGCCTTATAGGTAGGCAAATTCAAAATGACCATTTTTAAGGTATGATTTTGGCCACTGGGCAAATGGAGCTATAGACAAGTAGTTAATATGTTCATAAGAGCATAGGTGTGTACTAGGCTAATGACCAGTGGGGACTGTTTAAGCATAGCCATGCATCCCAAATCTCTGACAAGTTCTGGTACCCTTGGTAGTGTAAGCAGGGGATTGGGAGATGAAATGTTTAGAAGCAGGGGATTGGGAAATGAACCATATACAGGCTGCTTGTGTCCATTAGAGACATCGGTGCCAAACCAGGAGTAAATTTCCTGTTCCCCATCAAGCTGCTCAACTTACACTTGAATTGGGTTAGGAAGGATCTCTGTATCACATGGATTGGGAGCCTGTTCCAGAGAAGGGGTAGTCTCTGGCATGCATACCTGTATCTCCAGCAGGTCCTACTTATATCACAGGCAAGGTTTGAATCTTTAAAATGGGTAATTCTGGTGCTGTTTGTTTTGAAGATATGCAGGAGGTCCATCACAGTGGAGTTCAAAGATGCCTTGTATGCAAGTCATAGATCTTCTGTCAACAGACTGTAGAAGACAGAATGCAGTGATAAGGATTTGAGGTGGTCTGCGTTGAACATGTTATTTATGCCTTGTATTCTTTTAGTGAGGAACCTCTGCAGATGTTCCAGTTGTTGGATGTGCCTGGCTAACCAAATACCAAAGTGGGCATTGTACTCAATGATATATTTGATGAGTGCCAAATACAGTAGAACAATGACCTCCTTGGACCTAGATGACATACCTTTCTTTATAAGTTACACAACATAGAATGATTTCCTCATTACTGTAGACAAGTGATGATCAAATGCTAGATTACTGTATGTGCATCTCTAAGTCCGTGACTACTGGGTCGACTCTTAGGGGAATGTTGTAATATGACAGCTACCAAGGGTGGTCAACTTCCCAAAAAATACTGAAATGCATTTTTTGGATTTTAGTCTCAGCCCATGGCTGTGACACCAGTTATTTCCCTGTATCAGGCCTTCTTGGTGAACATTAGCATTGGTGGGGTATTCTATGACTTCTCCTGATTTGCAATCATCTGCAAACATAATCAGGCAGAGGCCCTTGACATGGGCCTTGACTTCAGAGAAGTAGATGCCAAAAGGAAATGGTCCCAGGACTGATCCCTGAGAAGCTCCACTGGTGACTGGCCTCCTTGTAGAGATGGACTCACAAATCCTAACTTTCTAGGTCCTGTCTGTGAGCCAGCTGGCTTTCCACCAGGTGACATAAGGGCTTATACCTAACCTCTTGAGTTTGTCAACAATGCCCAAGTGGGGCATTGTGTTAAATACCTTGGTCAGGTCAAGGTAGGCAGTTTCAACCATTTTGACCTCATCCATTGCGTTGCTGACCTTCTCAAAGAAGTCCACCAGATTGAATAGGCATGACCTGCCCTTGACAAAATCAAACTGGGTTAGGTTCCATGTCCGAAGATTTCCTGCATCATTACTGTCATTTCCATGATAATTCTTTCCATGGATTTGAATATGAGACTAGTTGAAATTATGGGTCTGTAGTTTCCAGGGTCCATAGATTGCTTGCCTTTGTGCAGAGGGATCTATGAAGCCTGTTTGAAGGCTATAATTAAATAGTGATTCCAGAGGGTCTGGAAGGTCATGTTTCAAGCTATTTAGAAGGCAACCGGGGATATTGTTGCGGCCCATTGATGCATTGTTTTTGCTCTTAGAGAAAGCATTGAGGAGCTGAAAAGCTGTTAGACACATCATTCTGCCATACTTTTCTTAGGCAGACTATTACAGACTAGCCAATACACAGCTAGTGACCAAAAGTGTGAATCAAACCTTGTATCTTGTGTCCGTGAAGTAAATATCTTAACCATTAAGCCAACCCAAAATAAATTAAGGAAATCAATATAACAAACAAATAAATCACTGTTATACAAAATACAGCCAGTACACAGAACACAAGAGCATATAATAGGGGAGATATTGCCAAATGGGATTGTCATTCAGTTCACATTAGTTGAAAGAGAATACCAATAAATCCTTATGTCGAAAGGCCAGCTGTAAAAAGACCATTGCCAAAAGGCCATATGTCAAAATCCTGGCAGCATATATGGATGAAACATAATATATTGAATATGTTAGCATGTAAAACATAGATAAACACCAGATGTTGACAACATCATTTTGTTACCATTACAATATTACAAAACTTGATAACACTCATCCAATTCGCAATGGCTATTCTGACCAGAATTCCACCTTAACATCAAATGACAATATACCTGTAGTGCTTCAAGATTCTGTTATGACATTTCAGACTAAGATATCAGATAACCTCACTTTTATACTGCTTTTGCAGCTTAATACCTTGTAGTAAACATGGACAACAGAATCTCAAATATGTCATGTCTCCCAGAAAATGTAAAATATTCCTCTTTTGCTATAGCATTTAACAAATGATAGGCAATACTATTTATTTCTTAGTAAAGATAATGTTGGTACTTATTTCATAAGAACACACAAGTAGTATGATTTTGATACATATTGAGTTTGTCAGCTTGAAAAAATACAATGCATTGTATTTTTTGGAAATTAATGGTACCCAGCAATAAAGAACCATTTCTTTATAACAGTACAAAGAATTATAGAAAATTTCTAAGAATAATATATCATGACCCTCAGATTCAAAATGCATTTAGATATTTGCTCCAGCTACAAGAAACACATGCCCAGCTTCATCTTTTGTAATGCAACTTATTGCCAATGTTTCTAAATGAAGATGGGGTGGACAGTCATAATTCCAGTGACAAAAAAGTTTGTGTTTAGGAAAAAAAAAATATTATACTTTGGCATTACATGATGTTTCACACAGGTATAGGTATGGTTATGGATGCATCAATCCATGTCTAGGACTATAAAGTCAATATAGCCTTGATACGTGCTGATTAGGACACATTTCTGACTTATAGTGTAGCAAGGTCCATAGAGTGTTGTCATTTAGGGTAGAGTATGAGCTTGGCTGTCACACCTGGTTTATGTATCACTACTATTTTGCTATCCCTCTGTGTGTTTATAGGCTTTGCATTATTTTATATGAGGTCATATTTTTCAGTTGAGCTATGTAAGTATCGTAAACCTGTGTTGTTAATCACTGCATCAAATGATACTTCATGATAGCCTTGTTACGGTTTCTGTTGGTTTAATTTCTCCCAGTGTTTTGGGGTTCTAATACTATGACAGGAATGGACCCCATTCCTAAGTCACGGTATAATTAGAGTTTAAGAAATTAGTATTGTTTTAGTCTTTGATGTTAGCCAAGAGAGCTCTTCTTAGCACCTAAAATGTGCCAAGAAATACATCCTTCTGCACTTTATATGAGGTTATATGTACTGGTAGCATATTTATTTATGATTGTAAATTCATTTTCATTAGTTCTGTCACACCTACTACTACTGGACTGTCTGTGTATCTTTCATCCACATTGCCTTAGTTTCTGCTTGCAAATGCTGGTATTGTATGGCTTTGTGTTTTTCTGTATGCAAGACACTGTAATCACTGGGTGTAGCAGTTTCAGTGATCAATGCTACTTTTGTCTTTTTTTCTTGAACCACTATATCTGGTTTACTTCTATCTATTTTTTGAACTGTTGGTAATTGGTGATCCCATGTGATATACACTTCATCACTGTCTGTAATAAGTTGTGGTTTATATTTCCAATCGTTCTCAGCTACTTCTGTATTATTGTGTTTGTACAATCCCCAGTGCAACAATCTTGCCACATTATTTTGTCTTTCAGTGTCACACCCAGCAACAAGATATGTAAATGTTTCTTCTTCCATTTCACAGAACCCACATTTGTCTGTTTTTCCCGCTTGTTCTTTAGACTGTAAACAAACATGCATGAAGTCCACTGTCTTACGCAGCCATTATTACCGTTTTATCATTTGGTTTCAGTTCACCTCTACTTAGCCATTTCTGTGTTAGTCTTGCTCAAGATAAGGTTGTTGTTCCAAAATATCTCTAGACTTGCCATTGTATTTATGGACTTTCTAATAATTTTTTTCCTGATTATCTGATCATTTACTTTATATTTTGTATTTTATTTTTGGCACTCTCAGTTGTGGCCTGGCTTTTGTCTACTATTGGTTTGATTTCCATTCCTGCTTTGTTCTGAAAGGCTTCTGCTGAACTAAACAACTATGTCATTTTAGACTTCTTCTCTTCATGCTTTGTAACCTTTGCTATGTTTGGATTTGATGATAGGGCCAGCAAATATGTATGCAGCCTCACAACTGCAGAGCTATGTACATTTGTCAATTTTGAGGTGGTTCATATCTACTTTGGAATGCAGGATATATATTCTTGATATGCTCTGTTTTTCTTATATCATTTGATAAGCATGAAGCACTTTTCTTGTTTTCGTGCCTAACTGGTTCAATGTTTTATGTGGGCAGTCAATCACACCAAGCTGTAAGAGAGAACAGGAAGAGCAGACTGAGTTATTGCTTGGTCATTATTCCTGGATGTCAAAACGGTTTTCAATATTAGTACAGTAGTTTTAGTTTTCTTAAGCATTCCTTACTGAGCTTTGTTCTCATTTGTTCATGTTTTATTACTGACCTTTTATCTATCCCCAAGACTCCCTGATGATCAGGTTCCTTTATATTGCATTCCTGTTCATGGGTTGATATTCACTTGGTGCTGCAGCTTTCCCTTTGTACATGTTACTTTTGCTTATTTATCAAGACCAGATGTCATTCTTATATCATCGGAGAAAGATTTAATTATGTATAGCTGTGCTTTCAAATACTTGTCTGATGAGCTACACAATTTTAAATCATCTAGGAGTTAAACTATAGCCATAGCCTACTCTATTAAATAAACAGCTTAATGGGTTAAGGGCAAGACAAGACAACAGTGGTGATAAAGAATAACAATGAAGTACCCACCTTTACATTTTTATTCCTGGGATAATAAATTGCCCTTTGTCATGACTTAGCTACAAAGTGGATGGGGTTGTTATGCTGCATGGTAGCTGCAGTATGGATCCAGATGTAGTTTGGGCTAGTTGACTTTTCTATGTTTTACACCACTTTACTTACATTTTCTGCATTCATGAGTACACATCATCACTACAGAAATCTGTTCTTCCCACTGTTATGCCAGGTATATTTACATCTACTACATTCCTATGTTTTATTGAGCATTTTATGTGAGCAGTTCTTAATGTGAAATTTTCTCTGCATTGTAATGCTTTGACATAACATTTATTAAATGGTACCTTCTGGGTTTAGTTGACTTTTTGCTCTGTCACTATCTCAGAATTTTTTTACATATTCAATTGTTTGTTCCTGTCCTCATATCAATACAACAATTTCCTCACAGTGTTAGCTCTCTGCTATACAGCACGTGCCTTGCTACATAGCCCTCTGTACTTCAACAAAACTATAAAATGATTGTATCCTTTATCAGAAAACTATACTGCCTTCACTATAACATATGCAAAGTAGCTTGTATAAACTTATGGTTCCTCAATCCAATTTCCCTAGAAGTGACTAAACATCTCCTGCTCTCACATCATTTTTTGTTCCAATTTTGATTTCCACACACCTGACTATCATCTGCTGTCAGTGTTTCTCCTCAGTTGCCAGGTCTACTGAAACCTCCCACCTCCAGCAGACTTGCACCAACTATGTTTGGGTTTGACAAGGAGACTGGGGTACACTCGGACAGCACAATGCTGCTGCTGAGGGAATGTTTTTTCATATTTTTCTACCCCTGTGTGCCTTGTAACACCTGATGATGGGACATGCAGTAGTTTGTATTGCTTAACTGTCCCACATTTTTTACAAGGGGCTAACTTCAGCATGGTCTCCTGCAGGGAAATTGAATTAGGTATGTATACCCCAATTGTGCACACCTCCATCTTCCTCTGCAGGATGATCACAACCATCCTCCCTGCTTAGGCTCTCAAGCAACCAAGGCACTATTCAAATATGGGTCACCTGGTCCTAGTCAGAGCTTTATCTCCCTATGCAACCAATGAAGGCTAAAATTTAATAGTAGTACATAATTCTAATAAAATATTGCTAGAATTATTTAATCTTGGGACACTATGTATTCTGTATAATATCACATGTAATTTATCTTTCAGTAACTCTTATAAATCCACAGCAGATTTGGGGTACAGAAAACATTGCCTTTCCTGACAAATGTAAATGTCTTTAAATCACACCACAGAATAACAGCAGTGGAAAGCATTTATCAGTGGCCTCTAGACATTTTCATCTTATACTTACTAAGTATCTAAATAAAAACTTTACATTCAGCAAAGTTTCAGAACATGTTTTTGCTAAGTTAATTATTTTAATAAAGTTCTTCTTTTTATTCTATTCTCAGCCTTTGAGTAAAGCTATAAATTAATCCAACATATATTTTTTTGCTTTTGAAAGTATCACAAGTTATAAACTCTCACATGGCATTTAAACGATTAAAGAAATGTTCCTGTATACATAATAATGCTTTTAGAACTTTTACTTTTGAATGAAGTATGAACTGGCATTTGGAGTTCATTTCTAAAAAAAGCAGTCCCTCCAGACACACTCTGTTAATAGAGATGCCTCTACGTCTCAGATACCAGTCGCATGCTCAGCCAGACATGCCTTAGAAATTATGACTAATAGGCTTTCGCAAACTATGCCCTTTTGTGGTAATAAATGTACATCATTCACCAAAGTGCGATCTAAATTAACCACAGTGCAGGCGTGCTAATACCCACCAAGAGAGTATGCAAACTAGTATATGTTAAAACTGTCTTGACACTGCTCTCTGACAACATGCCATTAACTTACATGCTTCATTTTGGCAGTTGTGTACAATCCTGTCCTACATGAAGATACATGACTGCATGTTTATGAAGATACAATTAGAAGCAGAAGGTTATTCTTTAGCTCAGCTCAACAACTAGAAGTTATAGCTGAAATACAGACAGTAAAGCACACAATACAAGTACCTTACAGAGAAAGAAATGTCTCTTTCAGGTTCAACATTATCTAGAAGATTTATCAGTCTGCAGTCTGGGATTCATCAGCTCTCTCAAAAGTTCTAAAAGCCCAGTAGGGCTACAACTACCATATCACCAGTCTAATACCTTAAATTAATACGCTCACTCTGGAAAAAGAAACAGAACTAGCATAATTGCAAAACATAAAAGTATGGAAGAGCACATGACTACAGATGGTGCAAGGATTTATGATGCACTACCTATGAATATTCCTGCTTTCAGAGAACTCAATCTCTTTTAAGTTAATTTTAGTGCTCATCTGCTCACTAAAGAACACTTATGTGAAGGATGAACACATTTCTAAATTAATCTGTCATTTCTGGTTGTTGAAACCTACCTGACAGCAACAGCAACAATTCCCCTAGCAATGCTTTAGTAGACAGTGAAGGCACAGTAGGCAGAGTCACAAGCTGTCGCTTGCTGAATGTTGTTACCCTTTGGGTTGCATAACACTTCCCTTATGACTTAAAATATGTATCTTAAATAGGAGAGGTGGTGGATGGAGGCATGTTGCTGCTTAAATTCACTGACACAATGGTGTCAACAATACATAGGTTAGTGATGTCTCACACTAACAGTGTCTCATGGTACAGCATTTAGTCACTGAGATTGCACTAAATCCACTAGCTTTAAGCAAAAATATCATGCAAATCAGGAAGCTGTAAAATGTGCATTGCTGAACACAGAAGGTATTTAACAGCTGTACAAACAGTCAGCATAACAATGTAAAATTAAATGAAAGGTTCAACATATTGCTTAAGATATTAAAAATATAATGCAGACATCAAGTGCAAGTTGTATTATTGGCAGAATTATAGACATCAGAATGTTTTGCATGACAGAGGATGAACAGTTGATTGTTCACAGGCAATATTATTGAAGGCAATTTGTTTTAGATGAGCAGAGTGAAGCTGTGACTGGGAAATCCTTTTCTGCAGGTTATAGTGGCTTCTGAGTTAGTTATATTAAGGGAGGGCACATGAAGTCTCTGCCAGTATGGTAATGGTGACAGGGCAAAATCCTTATGGAAAACACATGGCAGGGCAAAACCTTATGGGAAACACAGTTTTTTGATTGATATTTAATTTTAAAAAGTATCATTTTTGTTCATTTGCTTCTACCAAACTGAGATTCTTGAAAGAGCCAGTAATAAAATGATCTATAACTGAAAGAGTGCTTGGAGGAAGAGAATTAGCACTTTCATATTACTGATTCGGGTCTATATCATATGAGCGAATAGGAAAAAATGCGCACGCTCACAATCTCAAAAGTACTGGACCTCGAACTTGCTATTATGGGGGGCTATGCCCCCCACTAAATATATATTCCAACTCTGAGATTGCACTACAGTGAGGGAAGGGCAAATATTCCAATCTTCACTGTACTGCGATCTCAGAAAAAACACATCGAGATCCGGTACTTTCGAGATTATGAGCATTTGCAGGTTTTCCTATTCGGTCATATGATATAGACCCTACTGCTGCTTCACTTTTATTAAAACAGGCTGATAGTTTTGGAAAAGAGTTTAATGTAAAGCTTTACAATATGATACCTTGTACTTAATAATTCCTTCTTCCTTCATCAAACATTACTACATCAGGCCGTTGCTATACAGTTTTGTGATGTCTGAAAAGAGGCAATACCACAGAAAGCTGGTAATAATGAAAAAGTTAAACCAAAGTGTCAGACTATGCTTTAGTTTTATAAAGATTTTTCAATAGCTGTTTAAGTTTGCTCCACTGATAACTCTTTGCAGGACAAAACAAATCAAGGTTGCCATTTTTTTCCAGCAAAAATTCCTACCCTTTGGAATACTGAGACATGCAACTCTATACAGGAGAAAAAGTCTATGATAGAATTAAACTCAAATGTGATGGACAGTCAAATTACTTCAAATGAAAGAGTCACTCAGTCTGTTTCTGTTGTGATGCTGGTAAATCACCTGCCTATTGGAAAAGTGCAATCGGGAAAGCAGACAAAAAGGATAAAAAAAGACCCCACCATAGATGCATATAGGATGCAGCCAGACATAACCTGTAAAGAGATTTGCAAATATTTTATACAACTGCCTCTGGGAAGTCACACATATAACTCCATTTTAGATGAACTGCAGTTGGTTCTACAGAGTGTTGTGGACATTCTAAATCAGGTAGAAACCAGATGGATCTTACTTCCACCACAAGAATATACTGCTTGACTGCTATATGCTGTATTTTAAAATCTTTTTCAATGTGAATTTAAGCAACAAAATGTCTCATTCTAGCACATCTCTCCTATCTGAGATATATATATTTTAGTCATAAAGTGTTATACAACCGAAAGTCAATGATGTTCAGCAAGCAAAAGCTTGTGGCTCTGCCTTCACTGTTTTACCCTCTACTTGGACACCAAATATCACATTGGAAATGACCACTATGTCTAATATTGGCCAAACCCAAATTCAATAACAGCAATACACAAAGACTCATATGGCTTGCAGTTATTGAGTAATGATGACTTCTTTTCCACAGTGGATCATCCATTTCTTCCTGTCCTCTGCATCTTGCTCTGTCACACCAACCACCTGCATGTCATCTATCACCACATCCATAAACCGTATCTTAGGCCTTCCTCTTTTCCTCTTATCTGGCAGTTCCATCCTTAGCATCTTTTTGCCAATGTACTCTGCATCCCTCTTCAGCACATGTCCAAACCAACATAATCTCACCTCTCTGGCTTTCTCTTCAAATGGTCCAACCTGAGCTGACCCTCTAATATACTGATTCCTAATCCTGTCCATCCTCGTCACACCCAATGCAAATCTTAACATCTTTAACTCTGCCACCTCCAGCTCTGATTCTTGTCTTTTTGTCAATGGAACCGTCTTCAACCCATGTAACATAGCTGGTATCACTACCCTCTTATAGACCTTCTCTTTCACACTTTCTTGTACCTGTGTGTCAGAAATCACTCCTGACCCTCTTCTCCAGCCATTCCACCCTGCTTGTACTCTCTTCTTCACCTCTCTTCCACACTCACCATTATTCTGAACTGTTGATCCCAAGTATTAAAACTCTTTCACCTTCACCAAATCTACTCCCTGCATCCTCCAGCTGACTCCAAGGGTGCATAGTAACTCTACCACCTCATTAATTGTGTCTTGTCTGGTGTTCAGTATTTCTGATTTTGATGAGCTCACTATGGTTATCTCTAGTATAAGGCAGACAACAAGAGGAATGGCTCTTTGTCTAATAAGGCTGATGATGGCCAGTCTTGATGTGTTTAGTTAAGTATTCTACTAGATTCCAGTTACTTTATAGAGGAATGACATCTTTCTGACAACCCTGACAGAGGCTATGGTTAACTCTACCCTCAAAAAAACCTTAGACCTAAGTAAATTAGACAACTGCCACACAATCTCTAACCTCCCTCTCTTTGGGAAAGTTATTGAGAAGCTTGTCTCTAACCAGTTCCAGACCTTTCTTACAGTTAGTGGACTAATGAACCTATATCAGTCTTTCTTACTCACCATAGCACAGAGACTGCTGTAATAGCAGTAGTCAGTGATCTCCTCATGCAAAAGACCAGTGGCCCTATACAGTGTTGGCCCTACAGGATCAATTTCCAGTTTCTGATTATATGAATCATGGCTTCTTGATAGAACACTTATGTTCTTACTGTGGTCTTTCTGTTATGGTTCTTGACTCATTTTCTTCACACCTGTCTGAACATACTCATCAGATCTTCTAAGTATTTAAAATGTCTTTTTGTGTCATCTTGATTGAGAATTTTACAGAGTTTTAGGCACACTGTTCTTACAGTTTATATGCTTCCTTTTGGAGAGCTTTTTAGGAAGCTGAACTTATGACACTCAGATAAACCTTTCCTTCCCAAAAAAGATGATATTCTAAGCATGTATTTCCTGGCTCATGATCTTGAAGACATACACTCATGGATAACCATAAACTGGTTAAATCTGAATACCTCCAAGACCAAGGACATGGTGGTACACACAACTTTTAGAGATTTGTCTGCTATACCTTTATCAGTTATATCATGTATAGTGGTAATGAGCTTGAATTTTTCAGTAAAGTGCAGTATCTTGGTATTATGCTTAACTCCAGGCTGACATTTCAGGTCTAGGTGTTGGCTGTAATAAAACCCTTCTATTTACACTTCTGAAACTTTGCACGATTAATCCTTTAATATCTCAAGCTGATCACTCAGATGTTATTCATGCCTCCATCTCTTTCAGTCTGGATTACTGCATTACTTGGGACTGGATAACACCCAAGCTCAATCACTTACAGAATTCTGCATTTAGGCCCTTAAATGGTACATTAGGTACCAGTACATTACACCAATTATGCACAGTGTTGATTGACTTCCTGTTCATTACATCTATAAGATCCTTGTGTTAGTTTATTTTCCCACTCACAACCTGGGTTCCTGTTACATGAAGAAGTTTACTGTATCAATTTTTTTACATGAATTTTTTTGTGCGTAACCTCAAATGGGCTGTTGGCTGTTCATGGGTTAATCTTGAGACTTCAGGTTATAGCACATTTTACTACCAACCTGTCATTTTTGAACTTGCTACTGCAGTGGTAATGACACTGTCCACTACTGGTTGGCTTTCGACATATCCTTAAGAATTATCTTTTTTATATAGTTTTCAGTGGTGTGGAGTGAGTGTAAATGAATATAACTGATTATTCTATTCTGTTTATCATATGTTATTTTGTGTACTTTATGTTACCAGCAATTTTAAATTACCAGTGTTTTGTGTAAAAACTCCTAATTAAATGTGAAGTCGAACTTGATCTTTTATGGACTCACTGGGACCACTGGTTGCTATATAGAGGATTACAAGTTGTTCACCTGTCATAACCTGCTTAGTATATGTTTGTAACATTGATGCCAAGAAATGCACCTCAAGAGTAAAGCTCAACAGATGAATCTCTGCATCCTTGTCATAAACACATAATTAAGGATTGTGGTGATTGGTGCTTGATCTGCTCCGTGTACTACGAGTTACAGAAGAAAAAAAAAGAAAAAAAGTACAAAGTGTTTTGCTGGCTTTCAAAGCCATAAAGCCCTTAGCCAGCACTTTTAGTAAGACAGTGTAACACAGTCCTTTATGTTTACACTCACCTTGCCATGCCTTTCAAATGCCCAGAATTTTACAGAACTTCCTGATTTTGCCTTTTATGTTTGGTCTATTCCCCATAAAATATTTGTTTTTTGGAAAAATCACTGAGGATTGAAGTCACTAAATGACATTTATTTCGGTTTCAGACTTTGTATCCTTCAGAAAATGCTAGTGAACACACATCTTGTTATTCTAGCTACTTTCTAAGTTTATTAGATGAAGTCAGATACATATTATCGGTATGCACAGCAGGCAGAAACAAATCTGAAGGAATCAAACCTTGAACCACTGAACCACAGGAAACATCGTGTGAACAGTTCCTTAATCCTCTAAGATAACTGCTAGGCATCCACTAAGCCATCTGCCAGACTAAAAAAATGAAGAAAGGTTTGACTGGGACAATGTGTCTGACACCTAGCAAAGAAATGACTGCATTTGCTTTCTTCCTTTTGTTATCACTAGATAATACTACATACAAGAGTATGCTGATATACTAGATGAGTTTGCCTGGTAGTTTTGCAAATGCTTCTGTTTTTTTTTTTTACTTTTTTAGTGTCAGTTTATCTTTGGGATCTGCAATATCTGCAATAGCAATTAGAGAAATGTCCTTATTACAACTTCAGAAAACATTTTAGCTTGCAATGACCATTTAAATTGACATTTGTATACGTCACATGTATTGCAAAGAGTATCAAAGAGAAAACGTTTCATAAAGAGTGGATGCCTTTTATAGTATGAAATGTCAGTTAATTGGTTAATCCAACTAAAATGAATAATGTATCCCTTTATTTTCAAAAGATGTTTCCTCGGGTTCTGGTCTTACAATAATTTGGACAAACAGATGTATAATGCACTAGTAAAAGGTTGTTGGTCATGAGGGTAGCTTCTGCATGTCATGGTGCAAGGAAGTGAGGGGTAATGTCATTCGCTTCTTAGCAATGTTCTTTGACTGTGGCATGTATAATACTAGGTGATCAAGGTTGCTATGTATGGTATAGAAATGATGAAGTCTAGTAAAGTCAAAAGGAAACATCTGGCATATCTTTGATTGTTAGTAAGGTTTTGGGAGGACAAAGATATCATAATATGCACCATAAAGGCATGTGTCATAAACTCTAAAGCATCTTTACAGAACTCTATGTTTTATAACAGATATGTGAAGATAATGTATTTGTTCCTGATGTGAAGTTCTATGGAGCGTATTTTGTGCACTTGGTATAAGAATACTGAAATCCAGTAATGTAAATAAATATTTAACAGATAAAATGTAGACCAATAATTTTGCAGCTAATAATATTTCCACATTTTCAAAATACTCATATGAAGAGGCATATTTCTTAAAGTGTGTAGCATGCTTTAAATGGCATTTTCCAAATGTGTAATAAAAATGTTACTTTTCAAAGATATAAGAAAATGTAACACAAACTCCAAAGAGCCTATTCATAAGACACTAACAGAGTCAACCTTATCTGCAAGACACCCTCTTCTGAGTGCTGCTTTTAGAACCCAGGTATTAAGTGAGTTAGTAATGCACTTACTGTTGTCAGAGCATGTTCCACAGAATGTGTAGTACTTACCTTCATTGTAGTTAAATAAAACAAACACCCTTATAGATAAAACAGCAGTCTGTGCATAAGGGGCTTGTAGGGGCATTTCCAGTGTAGAGTGGCACTCCTCTTAAAGTTAGTAAATTTATTTTATTTTATGCATGGACTATAGTGTTACTTAAATTAAAATGCTTGACTAGCATAACTAGCTTTAGATACTGAGGTTTTGTGTCATCTGGGTCTGAGTGCTAGGGCAACACAGTATAAGTTCTTTAACAGTATTCTGCATTGGTTTTACCAGTGTCTGTTTTATTTTGCTATAAACAGACACTGTATGAACATTAACAAATGCGTATCATGCTATGCCCTTTGAAAGTTGCTATGAATGATTATTGTTGATATAGGATCTGTTCATAATTTATGTACTTTATCTTCACTGATATTGTGATTGTTTTGGTTTGCAAGGTAAAAGGTGTTATTGTTCTGAGTACCTTATGTATGTACCTCATTTTCTATGTTTTTCTTTGTCTTATTTATATTCTTTTTATTTACTCATATTCCCCAACTGACTTATTTAGCTGCTAAGTCTACCATTTCTATGAGGTGCAGCTAATAACATACACTAGAATAGGTGACCCTCTTCAAACAATAGGGAAACCTTAAAGCAAAAATACTATGCTATTACTTGATTGTATGCCTGCAACATCTGTAATATACTGCAAATCTATCTAGTTTTATTCATCATCCTCAGCCTCCCTTTTCCCATTTTCTACATGGTTTTGGGGAATCATGTTACCTGTTGCCATTTCTCTCGATTCAATGCCGCACTTCTGCCTTCTTCGACACTCATGCCTAACTGTTGCAGATCTTCTTTCACACAATCCATCTACATCTTTGCTGGACATTCTCATTTCCTCTTACCTTCTTCCTGCCTTTCCCAAATCCTCTTCACCATATTGTCTTCTGTTTTTCTGCATGTGTCCAAACAACTGTAATCTGTTCTCTTTGATCTTTTCTGCAATTGGAGCTACTTTGGCTTCTGCTCTTATGCCCCCATTTTTTCATCTCCCCACAGAGTGCATCCTACAACCCCTCTCGGGCACTTCATTTCCATCACCTGTAGCTTCTTCATCTGCTCTGCCTTTACTGACCAGGTTTCTATACCATACAGTAGTACTGGTCGCACCATTGTCTTGTACACCTTACTTTTCAGCTTCTTTGACATTCTTCTGTCATAGATTACATCTGACACTCTTTGCCAGTTGGCTGCAACCCCTCTGATTCTATCTTTGACCTCTTCATTCAGACTTCCATTCTCCTCAACCACCCCTCCCAGATACTTGAAGCTATTTATCTGTTCCACTAACTTCCCTTCTATCTCAATTCTCAGCTTCTTCTGATTTTCCCACTTTGCTGCCATTACCACTGTCTTATCTGTGCATAGCTTCATCACACGTGCTTTCAGTTTTGCGTTCCATTCCCCTATCTTTTGCTGAAGTTCTTGATCAGTGTCTACCTGTAGTGCCACTTCATCTGCATACAGCAACTTTGTTGATCTGTCTCTTCCAACCTGTTTGCTAATGTAGTCCATAAACACTATGAACAGCAGTGGTCTCAGATTTGAACTCTGGTGTACACCCACTCCCACTGGGAACCCCTCTGTCAGGCCAAACCCTGTTCATACTTGAGTCAATGGGTTCTTGTACATAGCCTGCACTAAATTTACCAATGTTTCTGGGACTCCGAACCACCACAGTACTGCCCAGATCAGCTTTCTTGGGACCTTGTCATATGGTTTTGCCAAGTCTAGGAATGCCAAGTTGGACTCTTTCCTCATCTCTAGCTTCTTCTCAACTATCTATCTCCCTGAAAATGTTGGGTCAGTTGTACTGCATCCTGATCTGAATCCAAACTGCTCATCTCCCATCTTATATTTTACTACTCTGCATATCTTTTTATCAGTCACCCTCTCCAGAACTTTCATGCAACGTGATAAGAGTTTGATGCCTCTAAACAGCCCACAGTTGTGGATGTCCCCTTTGTTCTTGTACACTGGCATGATTATGCTTATTCTCCAGTCATCTGGGATACATCTTTCTCTCCACACTGCTATGAGTACCCACAGGAGCCATTTCTCCCCTATCTCACCCAGCATCTTTATCATATCTACTGTGACCTCATCTGAGCTTGCTGCTTTCCCTGACTTCATTTTCCTTAGTGCTGTTCTTACTTCTTCTATGGTGAGCTCCTCTTCTTCTCTCATCTTAGGCTGTTTCTGGGGCAGTATGGTGTCTGTGGGGTTTCTGTAGGGGATGATGATGGTGATGAACAGAGCTAGGATCTATTCTCTTGTTACTGAATTGTTCTTAGGTGATAAGTATTGTTTTACCACTTAGCCCTCCACATCACATACATACAGAGTAACTGGGTCTATATTATATTGTCGCAAGCTGACAATATCGAATCTGATATTGTCGACACGACAATATCGAAAGCGAAGAATATTGGTCAGGTAAACGGAAATCTCCGTAGGGGGAGATTTCCGTTTATTTCAATGTAGTGTGGTCTCAGAGTTGGTATATTTAAGTAGTGGGGGTGGGGGGTTCAGGGGGGCTTGCCCCCCTGCCTACGCCCTTTATTATTTTTTTTTTTTTTGCTGTTTTTTGTTTTCTTATCCTCGTTTGATATTTTACTACATCGATCAATTGTGTATGACATTTATTGCTTCAATGCAATAAAATTTCGACGAGGTAATATAAACGCGAGTAACTTATTTTATGTTGTGAAGGATATAGTATTCTGCATATACTCATCTGCTCCTCTAAATGGTAAACTAGAACTCTTAGTAACATGGTCTTGTATTACTGCTTGGATAGTGGCTCTTAAACCTGCTAAAATGCCACCTTTCCTCACGTTAATTTTACCTTATCTGTCTCTCCACTTTATGACCAACAAAAGAAAGGAAATCTACCCTATATAAAGGGTACATGGCATTTAGGATTTATTGTTGCAGTCTTGAAGCTCATAATATTTAACATTGCAATCTCAGGACCATATTTTTTAAGACCAAAATGGTGAAGACCACAATGATGTCTAACCAGTGTAAATCAAGTACTTATAAGGATCCTGAGAGGGGGGGGTCAAGTGCAGAAGTTTGACATTGTGGTCTTTACCATTTTGATTTTCTATAACTTCTAACCAACCAACATCTAGCTCTAAATGCAAACAAAACTAAAACTAATGATTTTTCCCCTACCAAAAACTCCATTATAGACAAAAACTCCTTCACCGTACAGAGCCAAAACAACACCACCCTTGCAATTGTTCCCAATACTGAGCTTCTTGGCATCACCATTGATAAAGAACTAAAGTTTGATACACACATCCTCACCGCAATTAAGAAAACCCACCAGAAGTTAGGTCTCCTCTACCAGCACCACTGCTTCCTCACCCCCTCTACTCGTCAAACCCTGGCATCCACCTTCCTGCTCCCCTCCCTTATGTATGGTGCCCCTCTGTTCACCAGTCTTCAAACTGGCCTATGAACCAAACTTGAAAACTGCTACCACAAAATCTGCAAATTTGAAAACAATTCTAAGAACTCATCCCTCCACTGCCACTCCCTCCTCACCCTGAATTGGCTTGAACTACCCAACTATCTCAGCTACCTACAACTCGTCATAGCACACAAGCTCATCTTTAAACCTTCAGACTACCCATCTCTCGCCACCTCTTTAAAAACCTATATACCCAACTGCTCACTCAGATCCTTAAACCAAAATCTCCTCCAGGTGCACAAACCATCACGGCCACCAGGCCAACTATTAATGTCTTTCTCCTTAGCTAAACAGTGGAACTGTCTCCCCCCTCACCTATGCAACCTACTTAACCATACAAAATTAAAATCTCAGCTTTTCTCCCATCTATCATCTAAATGCGAATGCCCATGTCACACTCCAACATAAACCCCTCTAATCCACCTCCCTTATTACTGCTTCATCCTTAATCTTAACTTTCTATTCCCACGCCAGAGTCTGAATTCCCTCTGTAATATCCATCTTACTATGCTTACATTACATCTAGTATAACACTTATTCTCTCCTCATAATACATTTTCACATAATCCTGATTGGACCTAGCAGCTGTATGTTTTACAAATGTCCTTGCTAAGATTTCTGACAAAATGTTTATTGTATCCTGTAATTTTTTCAGTCTACCTGTTAGAGTACTGTTAGAGTTAGAAAACTGTTAGAGAAAGTTCCCACAGAGATCCCATTGCAAGCAGACTCTAAAAAGAGCATATCCTCTTGTTCCTTAAACATCCTTATAACTTCTCTGACTTTGAAAGCTGTACCCAAATAATGGAAAATTGCCATCGTAAAACCTAAACCAAAAATTGCTAAACCATCTATTGCAATTGATTACAGACTAATCTCCATACTTCCCACTCTTGGCATAAATCTTTGATAACTAATATATATGTGGGTGTCAACATACATTCAAATCTTTTATGTCCCACTATGTCATCAGTACATCTTCTGTTCCAGCAAGGGCACTGCCTTTACATGCTCACAGATGTCATCCTCCATAACATATGCAAATGCCTTCTAATAGGTGCTCTCTTTATTGATCTCATAAAGATATTTGACCTACTTGATCACGCACTTACTCTGCGGTTTCAGTGGTTTAATCTTGTAGATGATAGACACTGTAACTTTCAGTTTAGACTGGGACCTCTGCTTCTCATCCCTCCATTCTAATTAAAGGAGTCCTACATGGATCCATTCTCTCCCCCATCCTATACTCACTATTCATTAACATTCTACCAGCGAACCTCACTCATATCTCAGTTATCGTCTGCACTGAACTTCAGTAAGATCTATCACAACAAGGGTTGAGGGTGGCATAATGGTTAAGATGCTTGCCTTACAGACAGAAGGTGGAGTGTTTGATTCTCAGAAGAGATAATTCTCTAAGCTTAAAATGGCCCACAAGGGCAGTTAGCCTAGTAATAACCTATGAACTTGCAGACTGACTAAAAGAATATAACGTCATCCTTAACTTTGAAAAAAAAAGCTATGCTTTTCAAGACTCTATAAAACAATCAAGACTGCCCCTAAATTGAAACATTTTCATTAAAATACAAGAAAGCACTAAGGCAGTGCAGCATTACAAATATCTTGGGATATGACTTGACCAAAATCTCAACTTTCATCCTTTGGATGAGGCATTAAACTGAGGTCCATTCTACTTCAGTTGATGTTAACTCCAATGGATTTAAAAGATCCCAAGGCATTTATTTAAAAAAAAGGAGGAATTGCTTTATTTTACTTACACATTTTTCCATTATTTAAACTTTTATGTTTACAGTATTTATACTTTTATTTTTATCTTGGAAATATTTACATAATTCATACTTTTAAAACCACATTACCATTACCATAACAATATGTTCTTACTCTTTTGTCCTGTATTCCTTCTCCATATCCTTATCCTTTCTTCCATAACCATCATTTTATTTCATATAAAACATCTTCATCTTCTCATCTTCTCTGCTTTTATTATACAATAATCTATCATATCTTTTTGCAATACCCATAGTGCTACAAGCAATCATTTGCTCCATTTGTCAATTTCACATTCCTTCCTTTACATATAATATCAAAACTATATTTATATTCCTGACTCCTTTCAATTTATACTAATTTTTAAACTTTCTTGAAAAAAAATTCTTATTACATTCTAAAAACAATGTTTTGCTGTTTCTTCATCATTACATTCATTACATTTTGCTTTTTCCATTGCTTTTCATGTCATATTATCTTTTACTTCTAATTTATCCAGTAAAATTTTCAAATACAATTCCCCACATTATAAAACATCACAGACCGTTTCCTTCTATTTTTATAGCATTGTATTTCTTTTTTTAATTATTTCCATGGATCTATCAGGTTGTTCGCAAATCATAATATACCATGTGTTTTATTTCCATCAATGTCATTCACTTTCAATGTCTATAATTTATTGTTATATTCTTTCCTTTCCATGTTTTTTTTTTCTCAGTTCTCTCTTTTCTTCTTCATTTTTCCTCCATAGTTCTTCATATTTTACACATAAAATATTCCTTATCATTTGTGTTTCTGGATGTGTTAATACCAAGTTGATGATGGAATGATTATCTGCAAAGTAGTTTATGTGCACTGGGGAGTTGATGGGTAAAGATATGTTGTGGTTAGTAAAAGACAGGGACATCTGCTAGTATGCTTGTGACTTTATATTGAAGATTAAATTTAGACATAATTTCATAATTTTTAAACAAATAATATGCTCATATAAGGAGAACTGCTGAAGCAAGCAGTATTTCAATATTTCTGTTGTACGTGTGTGTAACAATAGGAGGTAATGCCAGCACAGCTAGCTGGAATTTTGTAAATAATTATATGTCATTTGTGAATATCAAACTGATTTATACAAGATGCTTGTGTTACAAATGTATTAGAACTCTATATCATGTGTATATCAAACTGATTTGTACAGATGTTTGTGTTGAAAAGGTATTTGTAAAGTGTTTGTGTTTGAAATGTATTCACAGTGTGGAGAGAGAGAACAGAAATGTGCATGCACTATTGTAACTGTTTAAATGTATATGTTTTAATAGAGGAAACTGGAAACAGGAGCTTAACCTCAGTCTGGCAAACTTTAAAATATATCTGAAATTAAATCACTTTGTGGGTTAGGCCATAAAGATGCGATCTCACAGGTTTCAGTGAAGCCAGAGACACAAAGTCTATAGGAAGCTTTCTGCATTGTCTTTGGAGTGAACTAATTACTACTCTGGAAGAGTGGAAATATGAAATTGTTTTGCGACTTCTAGCACCTGCCACAGATCTGAGCAAAAGCCCTTGTGTGTGTATTTTTACAGGTAGATTTTAAAGTCCTGACAGTTTCCAGCACTATGGGGTTGTATGGGAACTACACATCAGATTACCAGAAGTGATGTCATTCTGCAAGCTATCCCAAAAGTAATAATTTAGATATTATTTTGAAAAGTCTCTTAGTGAGACTGAGAATTCTATATTCTGTCTTGGGCTTGACAACAAGAAGCACATTCACCACATCATCTGCCTTGCTCTATTAAGTATGCAGAGAATAATGATTCTCTTAGATTCAGCCAGGAATATAATGATGCTTAGTTTTGATATTTTTATTTATTTGTCTAAGTCTGCCCTACAATGTTATTTTACATATTTCATGTGATTTTGAACTCTGATGTCACTGTGAATAGATATTTGGTATTGTCTTTAACTGTGGCTGATCTTTGTAGAGATATTTACGTTTGAGGTAAGTTTATTTTGAGAGTATTTACATATTTATTTGGTGACACTGTGTGGGTCACTTCTAACAGCCTTGTCCTTGGTCAAACTACCATTTGTATTAATATTAATTTCACTCAGTAAAATTGGACACCCTTTGTTAAGGGCCTTAAAGTAGCTGGCGAGGGGTTCTGGTGGCAGTGATAACTACCTTATTGTCCTGGCAAGAGGGAGTATAGCTAGTAAACCTGTGCCAGCCTTTCCCATGTGTGTGTGTGTGTGTGTGTGTGTGTGTGTGTGTGTGTGTGTGTGTGTGTGTGTGTGTGTGTATGTGTAAATCAAATCTCAAAGAGTGTGTATGTCAGCTACCTGGGTAGGGACACAAAGCACTAGTTGGACAGAGAAAGTGTTGTAGGACTTGGCTTGGAACCCTGGCTAAGGACTCAACTCTACATCTGTGCTAGTAGAGAGTCTTTTTGGGGATCTAGAAAAAGAGAGAGGAAACAGCACCTGACTTACTGAGTTCCCTGAGTGCTCTTAAGGGAAATTGTGGTTGATTGTACTTGATGCAGACAGCTACATCTGGAAATACTGGGTGTGTACCTGTTATCCTTCCAGTGAACGTTCCCCACAGGTCCCAGTGATGAGGATTGAGGGTCCTTGATTACTGGCACAGAGGTGGAGGGTTGTCACAGTGTGTGTGTGAGGGGTACAGAAAGGCAGTATGTATTTATACATGATTACATATATTGCCTGTAGAAATTATCTGGTTGGGGTCATCATGATCCATATGTTCACAGTAAGGGGCAAGAATTTGGGAAAAGATGGTATATTTAATACATAACAGTACTCCTCCTCCTGTATATTATCCTGGTCTTATAGCAGTGGCATTTTCCAAAATTCAGTGGGATGTCTGGAACTAGACTTCACTAACACATATTCACTCTGCCTGGTAGGTTCATAGGTTTATAGGTGTTTACTAGGCTAGCAATCACAAGAATTTTTTTAAACCTATGGATGCATCCCAAATCTCTAATAAGTTCTGATACCCTTGATAATTGTAAGCATGGGGTTGGGAGATTAACCATTTACAGGTTACCTGTGTCCATTAGAGACATAGTTGCCAAAATAAGGATGAATTTCCAGCACCCCATCCAATTGTCCAAGTTGCACTTGAATTGGGTTAGGGAGGAACTCTGCTTCACATGGATGGGGAACCTGTTCCATAGATGGTTTAGTCTCTAGGATGCATACCTATCTCTCCAGCAGGTCCTGTTTTTATCACAGGCAAGGTTTAAGTCTTTAGAAAAGGTAATTCTGGTGCTGTTTGTTTTGTGGATATGCAGGAGGTCCATCAGAGTGGGGTATGACAATGCTCTGTATGCCAGGCATAGATCTCCCCTCAAAAGCCTGTATGGCCTTGAGGCTGTCTGCATAGGACATTGTACTTACGCCCTGTATTTTTTTAGTAAGAAACCTCTGTGGACATTCTAATTGTTGGATATGCCTGGTTAGGTACATACCAAAGCAGGCATTGTACTCAATAATAGGTCTGATGAATGCCGAATACAGTGGAACAATGACTTCCTTGGACTTAGATGCCATACCATTGTTTATAAGTTGTGCAACATATAATGATTTCCTTACCACTGTAGACACATGATGGTCAAAGGCTAGATTACTATTTATGTGTGTCCCTAAGTCCCTGACTACTGGGTCAATTCTAAGGGGGTGCATTATCAATATGATAGTTACTAGGGATGGATGACTTCCCAAAGAATACTGTTATGCATTTCTTGACGTTTAGCTTTAGTCCATGGCTTTGACATCAATCGTTGGTCTGTGTCAGCCCCTCCTGGAGAACATTTGTGTCCAGTGTGGGATTCAATGATAGCTCCTAATTTGTAATCATTTGCAAATTTAGTCAGCCAGATACCACTGACATCGGCCTTGACTTCTGAGAAGTAAATTCCAAAAAGCAGCGGTTTAAGGACTGATCCCTAAGGGGCTCCACTTGTGACTGGCCTCTTTGTAGAGGTGGACTCCCCAATTCTAACTTCCTGGGTCCTGTCTGTGAGCCAGTTAGAGATCCACCAAGTGAGATATGGGTTTATACCTAACTACTTGAGTTTGTCAAAATTGCCTGAGTGCGGTATTGTGACAAATGCTTTGGCCAGGTCAAGGTAGGCAGTGTGAATGATTTTGCTTTCATCCTTTGCTTTGGTGACCTTCTCAAAGAAGTCCACCAGGTTGAGTAGGCATGATCCTCTGTTGACAAAACCAAACTGGGTTAGGTCCAGTGTCTGGAGGTTTACTATATCTCTATTGATTATTTCCAAAATAATTCTTTCCAGGGCTTTACATATAAGACTAGTGAGACTTATGGGTCTTTAGTTTTCAGGGTCTGTAGATGGCCCACCTTTGTGCAGTGAGATGACTGTCACCTTTTTCCATTCATGAGGCATGAAACCTGTTTGGAGGCTACAGTTAAATACAAATTCCAGAGGCCTAGATAAGTCATGTGTCGTGCTATTTAGAAGGCATCCTGGGATATAGTCTGGGCCCATTGATGCAGTATAATTAATTTTAGAGAGAGCATTAAGGACCTGTTCCTAGTGATAGTAGGGGGATTTATACTTGATGATATTTCCTGAGGGAATGTTAAAGGGAAGAGATGGGTAAAGTTGGAGCTGAATTTATCAGCCAGTAGGTTTGCTATGTCTTCTGGCTCAGTATAGGTGGCTTCATTTACAGTGAACTCATAGCTAAAGAGTGCTTTGTGGTTGCCCTTGGCCTGGGAGGCCAAACGTACCTCAAACTTGGTTTTGGTAGACTTTATTTGTTCTCTGAGTTATTTGTTTAGTTTGATGAGAGTGCTTTTATCCTGCTGGGTGGGCACCTGCAAACCTTTGCCATGATTTTCTTCCTCTTGTTATATAGCCTATTGATTTTGTGATTCCACCAGGGTGGCTTGTTTTCTGAGTTAGTTTTGTGCTTCTTCCTGGTG
Organism: Protopterus annectens; assembly: GCF_019279795.1. NCBI lineage: Eukaryota > Metazoa > Chordata > Ceratodontiformes > Protopteridae > Protopterus > Protopterus annectens. The sequence continues at coordinate 1,979,944,802 of NC_056735.1, read as the reverse complement.
GGTACAGCTGCCTGTATACAGCTATTAACATACTTATACAGGGTTTCTGTGAACAGTTTTGACAGGTTCTCACTTAATAGCAGGAAGCTGGCCTTAGAATAGTTCCTGAATATTCCATGTTTAGCTGGAGGGTCCAGGTTTTATTTTTACTTCAAAGGAGACCATTCTGTGGTCTGACCTTATCAGGGAAGGCATTATAGCAGAGGGTGTGCAGCGCTCTCCTAGATTAGTGAGTACCAGATCCAGTATGGTTGCACATCTGGTTGGTGTATTGACTATCTGGTCCAGGGTGTTAGTGTTTACAAAATACAGGAATCTCTTGTGTATGTACATTTGTTATTGTATAAGATTCCTAGTAATGAGTAGGGCAATTAAAATCACCCATGAGTATGGCATTGGGTTTGATGGTTAATGTTTGCTGTGCAAAACAGTTAATGAAACCGTTCCAGACAAAAATGGGCCCCATGGTATGTGAAAGTAATAGAAAAATGCAGCATCCTTTCCTGGTCCTCTCTGCTCTCTTTATAGCCTCTCTACTCTCTATTTAGCCTTTTGACTCAGTATATGTCTGTCACACACATACACCTCTCCTATTATAATCAGAATCTGATTTACTGCTCTTTGTACATCCTATTGTCAAGCTTACAATTTACGTAAATGTTTCTGCCATAAACATCAAGTTTTGTAACAGACTGCATGATAAGTCAACCATAAGTGATCTATTTTCATGTTCTTGTCCCCAAATTCAACACTGCATGATATTTTGTTCTACTATCTACTATTTCTGTATCAAGTGTATAAAATCTTTATGAAACTGTGATTAACTTATATTGACCTAAAATGTATTAATGCTTATTTTCTAAAATATATTATCTATTGTTTCACTGTGTACTTATTTCATTGCGAAGCTTTTCTCTCTGGGTATCCACTGAAAAGTGGAAGCTCATTTTGAAGAATTCCCATCCACAAGCTCAATACCATTGCTGCCCACCATGTTGGGAGCCTTGGGCACATAAATAGAAACTGGAACAGTTGGAATGGCAGGAACTACATTCTTTATTATAACGCTATGGTTGTTCCATTGAGAAAACACTTCAATGAGCTTAGTAAGCTCACCCTTCATAGCGGCAACATCTTCCTTGAGTCTAGTGAGCTCAAAATTGTCAGCTGAAGTATTCAGGAAAGAAAAATTACCCACAGTATCCATTGAGTATCCTGTAAACTCCACGGAAAACAGTAAAATACAATAAATATGTCAACTCATATTTGCAGATAAAATTGGAGTCAAAGGAAGCAAAAGAAGAAAGTAAATTTTGGAATGCATATGAGAATGGTAGAATGTTTTTGGTCATGTTGAAGAAATTGCCTATTAAAGAACGAATTATAAATGAACAGCAGCGAGAAAGAAAGTTTTATGTTTTCAGGAAAGAAGACACTATTGAACATGTTTTTAATAATTTTGGCAAAAAAAGTGTGGAGTGTAGAATGCATAGAAGAAATTCAGATGGATATGGACATGTATGATTAATATGAGGAAAAGAAAACAATGAACTGGACAAAATCATTTTTTCATGTGTATGATAAATATGGAAATCAAGACACAAAAAGGTATTATATAACAAGAAAGCGAACTTAAATGTGGCTGCATTAAATTAAGTTTTGGTTGTGGAAACAAAATTGGAATACAACATGAATTAAACTGTTTTGCATGAAAATGTAAAATAGTGTAGTTTAAATATTTTTTTAATTAAAGCATTCTTACTTTCTTCAATAACTGCTCTGTGATCTTTTGCATCAGCCTGGGCTGATGGCATGACATAAGGTTGATGGGACCACAGTTTAATATCTCATCCAAAAGACAGCAAATTCAGCAGTGCAGCACCTCCCTTATGTTAAAAAAGGGAGCTAAGTACATGGTGTAGGAAGAGACTTCACGATCTTCTGATCTTCCAGCCTCAGAGGTGAGTGCTCAACATGTAGATTCCTTGACATAAACAAAAAATATGAATGAAAGCTTTCTCTTGCTAAAGTATCTGTTCAATATATACATACGGTTCACTAGAAACATATTTGTCTGCTTCTGAAGTGGACAAGTTTCCAATAATTGCAAAATATCTGAGGCAGTGGTTGTTCTTCATTCCACTATTGAAGCATGTACCTCTCTGAAGAAAGACATGACTGTGCTCTCGGACTATGTGTCTCAGGCAGGTATGTCCCTAGCCTTAAGCAGCATTTTACCTTCACCTAGGATGATGCCTCAATATAAACATAAAATGATTGACTTTAATAATTGGCTTAGCTTCTGGTGTTATTCTAAGGGGGTCCACTATCTGTCAACTTGATACAACATGATCGACAGACCTTGATGCTTTGCCAGAGTTGGTCTTCATCTGTCACTCCTGGGATTTTGGCTACTGGCTAAGGCTCTTGCCACCCCCATAGTGTCTTTTTAGGCAGTATCTCAAGAACAAAATTTCAAGTGTAAACAACTCCATCTAAAAATAAACTCAGTTTATGCTGCTAAACGTTAAGAATCTCAGCATGAAACTGCACTCACTGGAAGCTGTCCTCACCCTGGAAGACGCAGATATTTGTGCAGTCATAAAGACCTGGTTCAAGGCTGTGGAGAGCACCCTAGCCATACCAGGTTACACCTCCTTCCACACGTTCAGACCTCAAACAGAAGGTGTGAAAATTAAAGGAGGTGGTGTATCAATATTCATTAAAGATAAATACACCTCCAGATTGGTTAAACAGATTGACTCCCTGGAGACACTTCAGGTACAACTAACTGTTGCTAGGACATCTATTCAAGTCACTGCCAGTTACAGGACCTCCTCGATAAATCTTGACACCCTCTCTTCCTATTTGAATCTACTTGAGTTTATCAAGATACATCCAAACACTATGGTTTTAGGCAACTTTAACTACCCATCCATTGACTGGGTAAATTACTCCTGTTCAAACCCATTTGCCCAAAGGTTCCTTGACTTCATTAACTCCAGTGCCCTGGACCAGCTGGTTGACAACCTCCCAAGCAGTGCCAACATCCTGAATCTGGTGTTCACCAATATGGGGGACCACTGTAGCACCCCCAGTGTGAGGTCCTCCCTGCTGAGATCTGACCTCAAATCGGTCTCATTTGAAGTAACTATCACCCCATACCAGCAGCAACTAAGCTAAAAAACTTCTCCAAAGCAGATTATAACATCTTATGGGATGGTATAAATAGCTTCATTGCACCTCCTCCCTCAGATGGAGCTGGCAACTATGCCGAGCTTTACACCAAAGCTTTATACAAATGCCTGTACCAGATAGGACCAAAACAACCTCCTCAAGTAAGAGCAAACCTGCCTGGTGGACAACTGCCATTAACAGGCTTTACAGTAAGAGGAATAAATTGCTGACTAAGAGTAAGAGGGACCAAGCCTCCAAAACTGGAAACACCGCCTCCTCAGCTTAATCAAGCAAATAAGACTTCTTGTGAAGTCCTCCAAAGCCAACTATGAGTCCAAATTAGCTTCCTCAACAAAGGACAACCACAAGGCATTCTATAGTTAAATCCATAACCTAAAAAGAAAGGCCCAAATTTGTGCAGAACTGGTACTTAAAGATACCACATATAGTGAGCCTGTGGACATAGCTAGCCTGTTGGCTGACAGGTTCTGTGAAAACTTCACAACCCTGTCCCTGCCAAACGTACCCTATGACATCCCTAGCATCTATCCCCTATCTTGTTTTTCTAAAGAGCAGGTCATAAATGCCCCCTCTAAGGCCAAAAACACAGCATCTATGGGACCTGATAACATCACAGGCTGCGTCCTAAATGGGTTCTGACATGAAATGACAACACCATTGGGTACTCTTTTCAGTCATTGTCTAAGGACTGGCTTCATACCAGCTGAATGGAAATCAGCCACCATTATTCCCTTCCACAAAGGTGATGCTTCCACTGACTCCGGGAACTATAGATCTATTAGCCTGACTAGCCTTATCTGCAAGGCCATGGAGTCAATCATCATGGACCTTATCAAATAAGATAGAGGTAATCTACAAACACTTGACCCTACTCAGTTTGGATTTGTCAAAGGGAGATCATACCTGTTAAGCCTGGTGGATTTCTTCAAGACAGTCACAAAGGCCCTGGATGAGGGGAAATCTGTGCATACAGCCTACCTGGACTTAGCCAAGGCATTTGACACTAACCCCCACTCAGGCATCATTGACAAACTTGCCCAACTAGGCATCAACCCTTATATCATTAGGTGGATCACTAACAGGCTCACTAATAGAACTCATATAGTCAAAACAGGGGAATCCACCTTCAACAACAGACCTGTAGCCAATGGTATTCCACAGGGGTCAGTCCTGGGACTTCTACTGGTTGGAATCTATTTCTCTGAAGTACAAGAAAAACTAAAGGTCTGTGACTGACAAAGTTTTCTGATGACTGCAAACTGGGAGTGGGCATAGAATCTCTAAATGATGTTAACATCCTACAAGAGGGTCTTAGCCAAACAAATGATTGGTGCCAAAGTCATGGCCTTAAACTCAATGCAAAAAAATGTATTATCATTCCTTTTGGTAAAAGCAATGTTCCTGCTAACTACCACATCAGTAGCAACACCTTCACTATACATTCAGTGTTGAGAAACCTGGGCACACAGGTTGACAGCAACCTTACCTTTGACCAACATGTGTCCACAATGGTAAGAAGGGCATTCTATATTACTCATCTCATAAGTAGGGGCATCACCTCCAGTAAAAAAGAAGTTATTACCTCCCTGTACTGTTCCATCATCAGGTCAATAATTGAGTATAACACCTCTTTTGGTATGTGCCTTTCTCAGCACCTGCAGCAAATGGAGAAACAACAAAGGTTCCTCATAATGAAAATGTAAGGTTTTCACCATATGTCCTATGGGGATAGTCTGAAATCACTGTCACTTTATTCTGTTTCATACAGACTACTCAGAGGTGATCTCTGCCTTGCATATAAGGCAATCTCTGACCTTGCATTATTGGAAATGCTTCATATTCGAAACTCAAATGGTACATGGATTACTCGCTCTAAAGACCTTAACCTGGTATGTGACATTAATAAAACCTGCTGGAGGGACAGATTTATCTCCCAGAGGTTATCATACCTTTGCAACAGACTTCCACTTCATGTCAAACAGAGCACCTCATTGGCCCTCTTCAAACTCAATCTGAACAATTGGATGGGTGACCGTAAATTCACCCCGGAGGTTCCACCTGTGTCCCTCTTGGACAGGGGCAATGGGTGCTGATTGTGGAAATAAGGGTAAGAACTTGGCTAGTAAGGGCCCTAGGGCTATTAGCCTAGTAACATCCTATGATCCTATGAAGAACAACAATATGAATGAATGAAACACAAGCTTTTATACCAGACCTAGTTTGGCAGTTAGCACAGGGGATTAGAGCTAGAGTGTATTAACAGAGCTGCTTCCCGCAGTGCAGAGTTTATTTCTTTCAACCTCCATTTGCCTACTGTGTGAATATGACCAAATTGCTTAACCAGAAAACACTCTGAAACCCCCACTGAAAAGGGACAGTTGTATCCATTGGTGGTTAACAAATAAAAAGAAAGAATAATAATCATCTGGTAGTTAGCACAGAGGATTAAGGCCATGATCTGTTGGTGAGCTACTTCCTAAAGCCACATGGCTTGATTCTCTCAGCCTCCATTTGCCTCTTGTGTGACTCTGTGGAAGTCCCTTAAAGTGAAAGTGCTCTGGGTAAATTGGAAAACTGGGCTAGTCTCATCAATAATCTCCTGGACTGCATGTCCTGCCATGCCTACTTATTAATCTATCAATTTTCTCATAAAGTTCAGAGTGAGTTTTTGACATAAGCTGATCAGGATTCTCATTCTAATCAATGACTGATGTTGCTAATATAATTCAGAGAATGGTTATCCCATTGGAAAAGGGGAATATTTTCCATATATGTTAAATGAGTTGGATCCTTCTGCTGGATTCACTAAGTTGGTACACGGCTCACGTTCTAGGCTAAGTCTTTCCTATGGAAACATGGTCTGTTCTAATCTTCTTTCAAATGAGCTTTTCTTCCTTGGTTAGCTCACTGTATTTCATTTTGTTAAGAAAATTCCAGAAAGCAGATTTACTAGGTGCCAGGATATGCGCATGTTAGACTATGGAATGCTACGAGGCTGGCACCAAGCCTTCTTTTCTAGAGCATACTTGCTTTGCTACTTTGTGAACGTCAGCAAATACTTTTGTAAGGCATTATTAAATACCAAGTTAATACCCCTTTTGCATAATGTTTGTGTGATGTTTGCTCTTGAACTGATTGTTTACCATTCATTAACATACCTTGTTTAGCTCATAGGTTCATAGGTAAGCATTAGCCAATCAGTCTGCCGACCATTTCAAGCATAGTCAAAACCTTTTTCATAAGCTCCCTTTAGCCTCAAGGTGGACAAGATAATAAAGGCTGCGAGAGAATTTGAGTGTGCCCACCTAATTATCTAGGTTTAACTTGAAGGTGGCAAGTGTATTGTTCTGCTTGACATGCAGTGGAAGCTTGTTCCAGAGGTGAGTGATATGTTGTGATATGAATCTATCACACCAACATGTCTTATTTATCTGCTGATGAATATTTATTTCTTTTAACTGAGTATTTGAAGCACTATTAGTTCTGTGAAGGAAAAGATGGTCAAATAAGATTGTATCTTATTTGGATCAAAAGGCTGGACACATATCTCTATGGAGGAGTCTATAATAGAGTGAGTACAGAGAAAGGAGTGCCAGTCTCTACTGATAGCTAGATTTTGGAGGTCACTAATCTGTTTTTAGAGAGAGGTTATCCCCTAAAATTGGTTTTAAACACAAAATGTGATGTGATTTCTAAAAGGTACACATCTTTTTCTCCTATTTTAACATCAGGTACTAAAACTGTGGGCACTACCACAAGGGATAATTCTGATGTACTTGTTTTAAAATACAACCCTTTGTGTACCCCCCTTATTGAAACAACTAAAAAATTGGGGCAAGTTTGTTTCAATTAATACACTAAGACAAAGTTGGGGGCTCAACCCACAGTGGTATTCAGTAGGGGTAAAAACATTAAAAACATCCTGGAGGGCAAGAAAAATAGATGGTACAAGTCTTTGATGGTCAAATGTGGGTCATGTAAATGTCGCTACATTAATGACTGGCCATATGTGGCGATACATGGGCATGATTATGCTTTATCATGCCCAGGGAGATGTAATTGTAATACTACAATGTTGATCTATGTTGCCACATGTGTCAGTTGCCATGCTTTCTATGTGGGAAAAACTGTCCAAAAGCTAAAGGACAGGATTGATGAACATCTTAGGGCCATTAGAAGGAAAGATGTGCACAATGCTTTATTCAACCATAGTGTTGGTTGTCCCAATTTTAAAAAAATGATTTTCTTTGTTATTGATCAGGTGGTACCGAACTGTAGGTGTGGCGATGACAGACTTCTTGTTGAAAGCAAATAAGCAAGGTGGCAATTGAGGTTAAATGCCATGTGGCAACCAGGACGTAATGAGGGTATTTCCCTCATGCCCATGTTAAAGCAGAGATCTAATAACATTATTTAGTACACTTACTATATTTGGTACAATGTTCATTTTGTACCCAGAACAGGTACACTGTGGGTACGTAATAGTGTTTTGAATAAGTCTGAAAGCATAGTTTGGTATTGTTTCAAACTTCAAAAGTTAAAATCTAATAGTTTTTCTGCTTGGGTATGTTTACCAGCATTGCCTGCTGCTATGTTCTTTTTATATACATTTTTTTTATATAACAATGTTTTTAATTCATGGAAAAAATTTTTATAGTATTTTTTATATGTTCACTTAAACTTTTGAAACAATTTTGTTGTTTTTGGAACCTAGTGGATATGTTTAAATTTGGCTAGGTATTATATGCATTGTTAAATGGATTCTTTGATTTGTTTTAGATGAAATGATTTGCACTAAGCAATTTCTTAAGGGCAGGTCACCTAATGTTGTTTTATGGCTGATGATTGGCGTATCAATTAATTAATTGTTTGTAAAAAACGTTTTCACTATTTATTCTGTTGTAGTTAGAGGTTACTTTGACTCTGATGAAGCCAATTACTGGCAAAAGCACTTAGTCGAAGGAACATTTTGTTGTCAATAAAGCTGGTGTGTTCCAGGACATTGTCTGGGTTGCTCTGAGATCTAGAGTCTGTATCACAGGTACGATGCTGAGATATTGATTCAGACACTGGAAGAAGATGTCTGCAGTTTCTCCTGTATTCTATACCCTCAGATTCCACTAAGCAGGATCTCACCTCGGCACATATACCTCTCACTTGACCGATTTGATCAAAGCCTTTCGCTGTTTGCACCCTCACTGTCTCTCCTTCTTCCAACGGACAAAGAAATCTGCTCATTTTATCATAGCTAGACTTCTGAGAAGAATGCTTCTTAAAAAATTGTGCTTTGATTGCTCTGTTGTTTTTAGCATTAGGCACTAACAAACTAGACCTGATAGGCAAGGCTGTTGTGGTCTGCCTAGATAGAAGTCTCTGAACAGGCGAGACAAGTAGGTTGTCATGGGGTATATTTCTGAGATTAAGTAAATTCAAGAAGATATCAGTATTGTCACGCCTTGACCTCTCTAGTAATTGCTTTGCACTTTGTACTGCATGTTCAGCCAGACCATTTAACAGTGGGCATTCTGGACTTCTAGTAATATGGATAAAGTCCCACTCTCTTGCAAATTTCTGAAATAATTGACTGGCAAACTGGGTACTGTTGTCAGAAATAAGTTTTTATGGACTACCGTGGACTGAGAAATGATGTTTCAACTTAGTAATAACAGTACTGGACGTTAGGTTAGGTAGCAAATTAATCTCCAACCAGTTTGAATAAGAGTCTACCAACACTAAGTAATGCTGATTGTTCCACTCAAATATGTCAGTGGCTACTGTTGACCAAGGTAGTTCAGGAATCTGGCTTAGCTGAAGTGGCTCTTTTTGCAAATGTGGTTTAGTACTATTGTAAGTGAAAGCACTTTGTCAATGTCTTTTGACAGAGAAGTCCAAAATACTAGTCCTCTCACCCTTCTTTTGGTAGCCTCAGAACCTGGTTAGGCACGATGCAAAATCTGAATGTATTCATGTTGTAAGGAAGTAGTAACAATAACTTTAGGACGTTGCAAAATTATACCATCTTCCATCAGCATTTGATCTCTATAAGGAAAATAAGGTTGCACTTCTAGTGGTACACAAGATTGTTTTGACAGCCATTCAACATTGATAAAGTGGTTGAACTTCTGCAAAACTGGATAAGTCTTTGTATGATCTCAGGTCATCAAGTCTCGTGGTAGAAGAATTACGCAAGTCCATGACACCAAAGTCAAAATTCTCTGCATAAAACTGTTCTGTGGTATTTCTGGGTGATCTGGATAAGGTATCAGCCAGATAAAGAAATTTGCCTTGTGTACAGCCAATTTTGAAGTTGTACTTTTCTTATCTGAGTATCATTCTTTGTAGTCTTGCCATTGCTGTATGCATAGGCTTCTTTAAAATAGTGACAAGATCTTGATGATCAGTCTCCATCTGGATAGCTCAGCCATAAATATAATCATGGAACTTTGAACATTTGAGCACAATTGTCAAAAGGTCCTTCTCAATTTGAGCATACTGCATTTTAGTTTGGGTAAGAGTTCTAGATGCACAGGCAACTGGTCTGCCCTCTTGAAGAATAACTGCACCAAGACTGAACTTTGAAGCATCACAGGAAAGAAATACTGGTTTGTGGACTTCATAGTATCTCAAAGTATGTGGATTGGCAGTCTGCTGGTTGAGGTTATCAAATGTTCCCTGGTGCTGTTCCAACCATGACCACGCAACATTTTTGCATGTCAGCTCTCTTAAAGGCACTGATAACTCACTAAAGTCAGGTATAAACTTCCCCAAATAGTTAACCATACCAAGGAAATGCTGTAGGGCTTGGACATTGTCTGGAGCTGGCATCTCAAGAATGGCTGCTTGTTTGGAAGGGTCTAGTCGTAAGCCTGTACTGGTAAATAAATGTCCTACATGAGTAATTTCTGGTAGCCTGAATTTACATTACAGAGAATTGAGCTTCAAGTTCACTTCATGCTCTCTGTCCAGAACTTTCCTGAGGTTTCTGTCATGCTCTGCTTCTCCATTACCTCCAACTAATAAATCATCCAGTATTATAGCACACTGATAACCTTAGAAAATGTCCTCCATTGCACGCTGAAAGATTTCACTGGCAGAATTTATTCCAAAAGGCATTCTGAGAAATCTGTATCTACCAAATAGACTACTGAATGTAATCAGTAGTGAAGACTTGCGATCAAGCATTACTTGCCAAATGATGAACTCTTTGAATTTAAGACAGAAAAAGCAGTGACACTTGGCATGAGGGCGGCAACCTCCTTGACTGTAGGCATAGCATGATGAGGTCTCTTTAATGCTTTGTTCAAGTCTCTTGGGTCAGTGCATATTCTCATTTCATCTCAGCTTTTCTTATGAGCAACTACCATGGAAGACACCCACTCAGTTGGTTCTATAACTGGACAAACCACACCTTCCTGCACCATCTTATCTAACTGGACCTTGACTTTGTCCTGTATAGCTATCGAAATGCTCCTTGCTAGTCTGATCACTGGACTGCCTCTGGGTCTACTTTCATGGAGTACACAACTGGAAGTTTACCTAGCTTGTCATCAAAAACATCAGCATACTCTGAGAAAATAGCACGAGTGAAGCTGGAACTAGGACATGTGCTTACATGATGGACTTATTTGGTAAAAGAAAGTAGTTTCATTCTTAAACTGTCTCTGAGACCTAATAATGACTGTACAGGTCTTCTGACTACATAGTATTGCAAGCTGTAGCTGTTCTCAGTCAAATAGCATGAAAGCACTACAGAGCCTTTGGTTTGAATCTCTTCACCTCCATAAGCAAGAAGCTTCGCAGAATTAGCCAAATTAAATTGTTTACCAGCTCTTACTCTACCAAATGTTTCTGCTGATATAACATTACACTTTGAACCAGTGTCTACTTAAAGCTCCGTGGGTTTACCATTGATCAGGACAGTACAAAACACTTCATTCTTTGCCGAGAAATCTACTGCATTAACCTTTTCACCGACCACTGATACACCATCTACATAGAAAGTAGGGTTGCAGATTTCTACATGATTAAGTTGCTTTTTTGAGTGACCTTTCTTAATAAATGAATGAGGTTTGCTTGATTTACAAAACTTTTGAAAGTGCTTCCATTGTTTTACACTTGTGGCATTGCTGACCAAATGCTAAGCACTTTTCTCTTTTAGACTTGTGATTGCCACCACAATTATGATGATTAACAATAAAACTTGACTCAGGTTTTGCTGACTCACCCTTATACTGCACTGAGCATGTCCATTTTGCTGAGCTAGTCTTAAAACTTGCTGGAAAGTTACGGGTCCTCCGTCAAAAACCTGCAAGGGCTGCAGCTGCCATGTGCTTAGGCCTGCTTCTGCTAGCCACATGCTGCATGCTGTCTATGCTTGCTCTACAGGCTGCTGAAACCATGCTCTTATCACTAGCTAGCATACTCTTGTGCCTTTCTATAATCTCATGGATTTGACAAATTTCTATAGATTTGCTCAATGTTAAATCACTGTCAAGAAGCAAAATCTTTCTCACTGCAGCATTATTAACACCACACACAAGCCTCTCCTTTATCAACTCATCTTTCAAATCACCATATTTATACGTTTTAGCTGTATTTATCAAATCAGTAATATAAGCTGCAAAAGTTTCTCCTGGCTTTTGGGCTCTTGTATAAAATAGGTGCCTCTCTAATGTAACATTTGTTTGGGGGTTACACATTTCTCTAAATTTACGTTTCAAGCACTCAGGGTCCTGTCTTGAATTAGCCGTACAATAATATGGCAGTTTTCTCCCTCTCCTGCATATACTGCTGGTGCATACACAAACTAACGCTCTCTTTGAATGGCTTCTGACCCCGCTATGTTAAGGAAAATAAATGCCCTTGTATGTGCATCTTTGTCAAAAAAAAATTGCTTATATGAAAATATTGTGCTCCTGTTCAAATACTCTCCAATTCTCTGCAAAATTTTGATCAAACACAAGGGGACTGGGTCTGCAAAATGCATATGCAATATCAACACACAGTAGTGAAGGTGCTTGAAATTATGTACAGACATACACATACATTTATATACCAGAAATTTATGCCAGAACTTGTAACTATGCCCAATAGCACAACTGACTCTTTGGAACAACTGCACTTTGTTAAATAAGTCTACGTAACACAAGAACACTTTAAAATCTATGTACTTTGCGAAACCACCCTTTGTCAGTGTAAGAAACATTTTGAAATGACTGTGCTTTGCGAATGAACTGTACACAGCACAAGAAACTTTTCAAAATGACTGTACTTTGTGAAATAACTCTGTACAATGTAAGAAACACTTTGAAATGGCAGTACTCTGTGAATAAATGTACACAGCACAACAAACTTTTCAAAATGGCTGTACTTTGACTGCACTTTGCAAAATTTGCACACAGTAAACTCTGAAATAATTGCACTGTAATAAAGCACACACTGGAAACAGTCTGCACTCTAGTTATGCTTTGAATGGCTTCTGTCAATACAAAATAGTAACTCATGCCAAAATACAGATGTTTACTAAAAAACATGCAGTCGCCTTTCTTTTGTAAGTTTATTTTGCCCTTTTATTGTACTCGTTATACCCATTTGACCTCTTATCATGCTCATTATACTTTTCTTGTGCTCGTTTTACTTTAAACATGCTCATTATGCAAACTGGAGGTAGCTCTGAACCCCATATAAGTATTTCTGATTACTTTATCAAATATTGTGGTTTCAAACACTTCATTTAATTAACAATACATTTTGTGCCTTTCGTTTCATTAATAGTGTTTTGTGCTACTCGTTTGATTAATCATGTGTTTTGTGCTTTACAGCTTCGTATCATTATCTTTGCAAAATAAATAATTTCTGCACGTTCTGGTTAACTGAAGTTCATTCCTGGCCCTTTTTAATCATTTCAGCACTGTATCACCCAACCTGCTCAATATACCTTCACCATCAACTCTGCACCTCATGGCTTAAAGAAGTTGTACTCTTAATTCTGGTTCTGACACCATGTCGCTCATCCAGTCAGGATAAAACAGGCGAACAATTGTGGGTTTGTTTCAAGCAGCTTTATTAAATACAAACACATCAGAATTAAGGCTTGGTAACTTAAACTTAAATAAACTGATAAACAGACTGACTACTGCACTCATACATGTTAACACTCTGGTTGTTCTGCCAAAATGGCACTGCTGCCTGCACATGCTCCCTATTTATATGCACGTGCCTACACTTGGAAATGCTTCTTAAAGTTACAATACATGCTCTGTTCTACACCACGGTTTCAGTTACCTTTTCAAAGAAATTAATGAAGTTGAAGAGGAAGGAACTTTCTTTACTGAAGTCAAATTGACTTGGGTCCAGTGTTAGGAGATTATGAATGTCTAGATTAATGTCTGAGATAATGTGTTCCATAATTTTACATATGATGTTAGTAAGACTAATGGGTCCTTATCCACCCTTGTGTAATGGCATTACAACGTGTTTTCCAGGCTTCGGGAATGTAACCAGTGGATAAGAGATGAATAAAGAGATTAAGTAGAGGATCAGAAAAAAAAACATATTTGGTACTGAAAATCAGGCAACCTGCTTTGTCAGCAGGGCTCATGGATAAAGTATTCTTAGTTTTGAGAGGCTGAGAGAACTTATTCCACAGTAATTAAAGGGGGTGGCTGGGATTGTGGAACCTGTGGAATAGCTACAACTGTAGGTGGAGTAAAATTTGCACTAAATTTGCTATTTTCATTGGGTCAGAGAATATAATAGTATTGTGGACTAGCTCAGAACATTGTTTGGCATTGGGTCTAAAGTTCCTAACACAGTTAAAGAAAGATTTGCTGTTAATTTTGGTTTTTGTAAGTATTTTAAATTCATACTCAACACTGGGGTTCCTAATAGTTTCCTCAAGCTCTTTGGTAGTTTGTTTAAGTGTGCTCTTATGATAGGTAGAATGAATCCTGTTACAAACAGTAAGACTCTTATGAGCATCAGGTTCCCTCAAGACAGACAATTCCAGTGATACCACGTAAATGATCATTTGCAAGAAGTAGTACTTCTTATGTTGACCGTACTCTGTAGGCCTTTTTTCAGTTTGGGGAAAATGTCACGGAGCACTAAGTATTAATTTTACTTTTCCTTTGTTAAAATCAGAATTTTTTTTTTCATAAGAGAAGGGTTGTGATATGATTATCTTTCATTGCTTGTTGGACTGTTTGCATGAAAATAAAAATTTAGTTTGATGCCCCGCTAAGGATTCCAGGCAAGACACTTGCATTAACAGTGGATGACACATTTATTGAATGGAATTTTAATGAAATGTATACTATCCTGTTATTTTCAAAGATTATTAATAAATTTATAAAGTTCTTCTCAGAAGAACATTTCTCCAAAAATGAGGAAGTCCATCCTGTCATTTCATCCATGCCATCTGAAATGAAACATTCAAAACAGAATTTCTATATAGGAGGAAAGACATATTCAGTCCCCACATGTGATCTGTACCCTAACATCTTCTTATTTCAGAATCACAACTGCCACTGAGGTGGAGAAGCAAAGACAATCACAAGTCTTCCCTTAGTGAGTTTTCAACACACAGTGCATACCATCAGAGGATTAGCTTCAACGACTTGGTCTTTATAAAGATTGGTATTTGATAAACAGCAATATACCCATTTAACATGCTCATATTCTATGTGCACTGATTCTTAAACAGTATCATGCAAGGGCAATGAATTCACTTCAATCTAAATACAGGCTCCATAAATGAAAATGCAAGCTGTTGCAGCAGAAATGGTCTACTTTTCTAAACACTATCTCCTTTTTTATTTCACATGGCAGCCTGACAGTGTGCTGTGAATACAATGTCAGTGTATGCACCCATGGTAGCAGTTACTCCCATTGTACAACATGCAATACAACATTAAGCTAATTCCTTGGTTGCTTTCAAAATATGAAAGAAACAAACCCGGCAGCATAACCCCTTGGCTGCTGAATATTCAGAAACAGTCTTGAGATATTTTCCACTTGAATCATCATAGGTTCCCTGTCATAAGAAGAGTCCTTTTCCCACCTACAGTGCAAAACATTCTTTTGTCTGAACTTATCCAGTGAGTAATATATAAACAGTGTGATAAGCTGTATTTAAGAAAAGTTCTGATTTATGATCATATTAATGGATTTCCTATTTATTCCAAAGGCTATCTTTTATAATATTCTATATATTTTAGGAAAGCCCAATGAGATGCTTGCACTGAAGTGTCTTTAGCATGAATACTCTCTTATTAAATTGTTAATCACAAAAAAAACAAGTTTTCCAGATGATAACCTTGACAGAAGTAAAAACTAAATGGTCAAATAAAGCTGCATAGAAAGCAGTTATACTGCCTGAATGTATAGAAAAGACTAATTCTGCCATCCTTGCAAATAAGGCAGACTGATTATCTGGCCACTAATCAGTGCATCGTATCTGATGTCTGCAAATCTTATGACAGCTACGCATATTACAAGATTATCCTTATCATCTTGTAGAACGTCCAAAGTCTGTCTTCATGATATCTGTACCTAAATCAGCAGGTTACCTGCCACACCAGTATACTGTGACCACGAATGCTCACATCATGTTATTTTAATGATATCTGCAATTATGTGAAGGAAAACCTTTTTCAAATACTTACATAAAATATGTACACTCAGTATTCTAATGACAATGATTTTCTGACAATCTTTCCAGATGGAAAATCTATCAAAAAGCCTAGTATGCAGTACAATTGATCATTTTCTGATTTATTTTGCTGACAGCTGTGCAGAACATGTAAATGTATATCACAGATAATAATTTTAACACATTTTCATAACTGTTACACTGATAAATAGTAACATACATAAAGAAGAACTGGCTGCAAGCATTACGTTCTATGCTGCTGCTACTGCAAAAAAAAATGTTCAGAAATACACTCAGGCTGATTCTATAACGAGGAAAATTAATTAAGTGACCAAACAAGGGTTTCATTGATTGCTCTTGCTAATTGCAATCACACTGAACAAAAATGCTGATAAAAAATAAATACATCAAAGCATATGTCAGGCATAAATATGACTAACTTAAGATCAGCACTTATATATTTAATTACAAAAGGTCAGTTGATGTGGTTAAGTATATGATCATTGCTAATGCAGTACCTTGGAGAATTTCTCATGCTCTGAGGTTCAGCAGTATCTTACCTAAATAAGTAACATGGGTGTGTGTGTTGGTGGGGGGGGGGGTCCTCAGTCTATCATGTCAGTGATTGCAAAGGCTGCAAAAATGTTTCTGAAGTGCTATTGTAAGTATTGATGTTTACTTAATTTTCCTCAATGTGATTTCATTTATGACTGTTAATTTTAAGTTAATCACATTTTTTCATGTAGTCCTCAATATCACATCAATTATATGGTTTTCTGCCGATAGAGCAGGTAGAAATGTTTCAAAATCTTATGTTTCATACATATGTGTGCCTGCACACACCTGCTAGCGTGTGCACACACACACACACACACACACACACACACACACACACACAGACACACACACCACACATCCAGTGTGATGACTAACCTACTAGCTGAAGAGTTATTTTATTTATTTTTTTATTATTATTAACATTTCTTTTATTTCCTGCAGTATACAGTTTAATAATTTTCATTCACACCACCAATAAATAAATTACTCAGTTACTGCCTTCTCTTAAATTTCACTCCTCCTCCTGAACACAATTATGCTTCTGTTGTTCCCATATAATTTACTCATTCCTTTTTCAAAAAATTCCGTTTCCATTTTTTTATCTCCTTTGGAAAATTTGGTACTTTAATTGCTGTTAGTTTCGTTTAGTTTTTGATTTCCATTTTCTAGTACTTCTTTATTTGCAGCCAGTAGCATCAAACTTACTGCATTACTGTGTCCAGGCAATTCAGATCTTACATCCCAGCTTGAAACTTGTCAATTTCAACTCCCTAATCACCCAGATCATTGTGCTCCATATAAAAGCACAATGCAATCTCTGTTGTCCCACTTATAATGAATGGTTGAATGGTAATGCTGTGGGTAGTCTTTCACTTTTCAGTTTTCCTCATGTTTGTGTAACTGCAGAACATATATATATATATATATATATATATATATATATATATATATATATATATATATATATACACACACACACACACACACACACACACACACACACACACACACACACGTGTGTGAGTGTGTGTGTGTGTGTGTGTGTGTGTGTGTGTGTGTGTGTGTGTGTGTGTGTGTGTGTAAATAAAACTGTTCCAGCCAAACTATAGTCATCTCTTCAATAATATCTTAAACGTCCTTTAGTAGAGGCCAATGGAATACATATGAATGACCACTTAGGGACTTGCCAGTGTTTCAGCTACTTTTCTATCTCTCTAATTATTTATATCTATATCTATATCTGGATTCACTTCAGAAGCTCGAAATACTGAAATCTCGAACTTCAGTATTTCAAGCCCAAAAAGCCAAATCCACATAATAGCGAAAGTTTAGAAGTGCAAAATTCAAAACCTCAAATACTGGAGGTTTTGAATTTCGCACTTCTAAAGTTCCGCTGTGGTCATGTATTCAGGTAAGTGTGTGTGTGAAGGGGTTTGGGTAGGGGCCTTGGAGTGTGTCAGTGTGTTTTTTTGCTGTGATATGTGTGTATGCGAGGAGAATGTAGCTTGTGTGGTTGTGTTTTGCGTGTGTTTGTATGTAGTGTGACCTCAGAATGAGAATATTTAAGTAGGGGGGTGTGGGGTGCAGGTGGGCTTGCCCCCCTGCTTTCATGTAGTAGAGTGATTGTGTGTGTTTGTGTGGTGGATGGTGTGTGTGTGTGTAGTGAAACCGTGAAATTCAAAACCTCCTATTTGAGGTTTTGAATTTCGCGGTTTTTAGTTTTCGTTGTTTTGTGGATTCCACTTCTTGAGCTCGAGATACTGAAATTAGAGATTTCAGTATTTCGAGCTTCTGAAGTGAATCCCTATATCTATATTAATCTCTCTCTTTTAGAATGGTGTCATTCTAAGGTGATCCAGTATCTGTCTGCATGAGATGACAAGATTGACAGACCTCGATGCTTTGCCAGAGATGGCCTGCATCTGTCACTCCAGGGATTCCGGGCAATGGCTAAGGTTCTTGCCTCTCCAGTAGTGCCTTTTTTAGGCAGTGTTCCAAAGTCAAAACTGCCGTAACAACTATAAACAAATACAATCTGAGGGTCATGCTGCTCAATGCTAGAAGTCTAAATCTCAAGATGCACTCACTCGAAGAGATCCTCAAAATGGAGAATGTCGACATTTTTGCAGTAATGGAGACCTGGTTTAAAGCAGCAGAAAGCACCCCTGCACTTCCAGGCTACAACTCATTCCACACCTTTCTGCCCTGGAGCATGGCCGGAAGCTCCAAAGGTGGTGGTGTCTCCATATTCATAAAGGATCTACACACCCCCAGACTAGTAGTCTAGCATAATGCATCTGAGATAATTCAGGTACAACTAACACTGGGTAAGATGGTGCTTCAGGTCATAGCCTGCTATAGGACCCCAAACATGTCCTTAGACTCCCATTCCATGTTCCTAAGCACCCAGGAATCTATCAAGGTCCAGCCCAATACTCTCATACTCGGAGACTTCAACTACCCCTCCTTCAACTAGAAAAACTATTCCTGTACCAATGCACTGGCCCGACGCTTCCTGGAATTCATCAATTCCAATGCCCTGGACCAGCTCATCCTGACCCCCACTAGAGGAAGCAACATCCTTGACCTGGTTATCACTAACATGGGTGACCATTTCTCTACACCAACAGTCAATTCCTCTCTGGTTAGATCTGAAACAAACTAATCACCATGGAAATCTGCATCTCACCCACACCCCCTGTAAAGGTGACCACGTTAAAAAACTTCTCCAAAGCTGACTTTGGACTCCTAAAAACAGATGTGGCTAACTTCACAGCACCCATGCCAATGGAAAATAGCTGCATGACTGCCAAATCATACACCAATGCACTGTATGAACATGTACATAAATGCATGGAACTAGCCATACCCAAAAGAACCAAGACACTCTCCTACAAAAAATGGAAGCCAATCTGGTGGTCCCCAGCTATCAATAAACTCTACAACAGAAGGAAGAGACTGTTGCAGAAAAAGGTAAAGTCCCAAGACTGAAAAAACTCCCTCATTAGCCTCAACAAAATGTAGTGATCCCTTATTAAATCCTCCAAAGCCAGCTATGAAGTCAGAATTGCGGCAGACACTAAAAACAACCACAAAGACTTCAATAGTTATATCAAGAACCTCTACGGCAATACCCAGATTTGCTCTGAGTTATTGCACAATGGTACCTCCTACACTGAGGCAACAGATATTTCCAGCATACTAGCTGGCAGATTCAGTGTTAACTTTACCCCTCCCCCCCAAGGCCCAATCACAATACCAGATGAATGCCAGTTGCCCAGCATTTCTGCAGCACAGGTAAAAGCTGCATTGTCCAAGGCCAAGAATACAGCATCCATGGGATCTGATAATATCCCTGGCTGTGTTCAACATGAACTACAAAATGAACTGGCACCACATCTGTGTGCTGTGTTTAATCACAGCCTTACCCCAGGCTTTGGCCCTACCAAATGGCACACTGCTATGGTCATCCCTCTCCATAAAGTGGGAGCAACAACAGACCCTGGGAATTATTGCCCCATTAGCTTAACAAGTCTGATATGTAAAGCTATAGAGCACATCATCATGGACCTGCTTAACAAGGACATAAGTAATCTCCAAACTCTAGACCCCACACAGTTTGGCTTTGTTAAAGGAAAATCCTGTCTGTTTAACCAGGCTGACTTCTTCGAGTCAGTCACCAAGGTTGTGGATGAGGGTAAGGCAGTGCATACAGCCTACTTTGATCTGGGCAAGGCCTTTGATACCATTCCTCAATCAGGAATTATTGATAAACTCACCAAACTAGACATCAACTGCTATATCACTAGGTGGATTGCAAACTGGCTCACAGACAGAACCCACAGAGTGAAAGTAGTGGATTCCAAATCTGACTGCTGACCAGTCATGAGTGGAGTCCCACAGGGATCGGTCCTGGGTCCTCTCCTGTTTGGCATCTATGTCTCAGAAGTTCAGGCCAACACAGAGGGACTCTGGCTGACCAAGTTCACAGATGACTGCAAGCTGAGAGCCATTATCAACTCCCCAAGTGATGCAGACATCCTACAGAAAGGCCTCACTGACACCAATGACTGGTGTCGGAGCCATGGCCTCAAGCTTAATGCCAAAAAATGCCTTATCATTCTCTTTGGTAAAAACTCAATTCCCACTAATTACTACATCGATGGGAGTCCACTGAACACTGAAGGTGTTATAAGAGAGCTGGGCACCCAGGTTGAGAGCAACCTCTCCTTCAACCACCCCATTGCCACTGTGGTCAGGAAGCCCTTCTATATGGCACATCTCATACCCAAGGGTTTTTCATCCAGGAAGAAAGAGGTCATCATCTCTTTCTACTCATCCCTCATTAAACCAATCATCGGGTATAACGCTCCATTTGGCATGTACCTCAACAGACACCTACAACAGCTGGAGAGGCCACAGAGGTACCTCATGAAGAGGATCCTAGGCCTTAAACACATGTCCTACATGGACAGACTCAAGAAACCAGCTATTCTCTGATTCTTATCGTCTACTTAGAGGTGATCTTTGTTTGACTTACAAAGCCTATCTAGGAGTGGCCTAAGCAGTGTCACCAAATACATGCAAGTACTCTTAAGAGCTTAAATATCTCTACATACAAACCAGCCATAGTTAAAAGGTTTAAAATATTTAATAATAAATAATAAAAACACAAGACACTACTCTTCAATTCAACACAGTGATCATAGAGACTTCAGAAATCACAAGAAAATACTTTAAAACAATATTGTAGGACAGTCTGACATAAATATAGAAAACAGCTAGACTAATCTGGTTATATTTCTATCTATCTCTAAGAGAAATACTAAGACATAAATAACTTTACTTACAGAGCAATGCACAGTGCTGGTGAGTTGTTAAGAGGTCTGAAGACAAATACAAAATGCCATTCTTTCTTTCTGTCCTTGAATTGATAATACGCAGTACTGCTGAGTCATTTCAGATTACATCATTCTTGTCTCTTCTTTGATTTAGTTCCCAGGTAGGATTGCCACCTTTTCAAATGCCCAAAGTGAGACATTTTTGGTAAAAACATTAAATTTTGCAGGGCAAAACATATCCAAGGCCAGTACACACGACAGAACTTCACTTTTTGGCCTAAATAAAAACTTATTCTTGTAGCATTTTAATTGGTTATTCTGTTTCTTATCACATTCAGGTGTTTCAGATACAGAATAACTGTTTTATGCAACTATTACATAAAATATAGGAAATATGTTTGTCCTAAAATCTCAGGACATTAGTCATTTTTTTCAATTTCTTTGCAGGACACAACTGCCCAAAGAGGGACTGTCTCTTGCAAAGTGGGACTGGTGGTAACTTTATTCCCAGGCTAACAGAACTCAAAATTTAACATTTCTTTGATCCGTACCTGCCAGGAAGCCACAGCAATAAAAGACACTTTACATGTGAAATGTAGTAATTATCTATGTCTTAAAACAATAGAAAGAATTTCTAGCTGCAGACATCCTGACTCCAAGCTTGAAATCAAACACAGTCATAAAATCATTTGCTTATCAGCTTTCTTCCAGCAGGGTGCACTGTGGTTAAATTTTTGGAGCTCAGAACATACACGGTTTTCTTACATTTGCCAAACAAGCCTGTGGATCATATTAATATTTACAAGGACATTGAATTATTTACAAAATTCTATCTAGCTAGGCTGGCAGCCTTCACACTGGCTTTTGTGTTATTTGTCAGAAATTTATTGTTTCTATATAGGAGACTTAGTTTTTTTGTGAACTTTTTTAATGGATTGGGCAATGTGAATATCAAATTTCAGGTTAGTGTCAATTTCCACTATTAGTAATTTGATATGCCTTGTTGGGGTGATAATAGTTTTATTTTTAGAGAGGATACTGAAGGTTGTGGATGGGGAGGTGTATCTGGTACATTGTTAAACTTGTACATTGATGAGACTGCTCAAATCTCTAAAAATAATTTAAATACATAGTTTCTAATTTCAAAACAAAAAAAATAGAGTCATACAGAATAATAAAAAGTGCAAGTCTTGTATTTATACTACAACCATGTTAGTTTGCACTTTAAGAAATCAGGCTGTAGTGTTACACTTGCCATTCTAATTTGAAAACAGAACATAGGAAGTAATGGATTTATAGCAGAAGCACATAATAAACACACACACACACACACACACACACACACACACACACACACACACACACACACACACACACACACACACACACAATCTGGCACACATGCTCACATCTGTGAATGCTTTCATGTTAGAAGCCCATGCCCGGTTTTATCTAACTAATACTTTATTTGCCAAAAAAGGAGGAAAAAGGAAATAGTGCAACAACATTGTTAATGGAGAAATGAACAAGCTAGGCTAATCATGGTATGAAGCAAAGAGATGCAAGATGCAGTTAAAATTGTTTAGTAATATCATCCAAATTTATGTTCCACATACATTTTACTGTAATATCTAAACTGTGTGATTCTGAGTTTGAGACTACCATATCAGTACAAAGAATATGAAAGTCTCTTCTCAGCAGTTTTACACAGTTCATCATTTAGATAACTTATTAAACCTTGTAACAGGCCCTTGTATTCATCAACATGGGATACTGATAGGCACATTCCTCTTGCGTCCTATCCTCAATATGCTACCATGATTCACAGACATTTATTGCGATAGTCTGATTCCCAGACATGTATTGTGATAGTCTGAGCCACAGACATGTATTGTGATAGACTGAGGGACTGCACCCTCACAGTCCTCTTTTCTTGAGTGGTACACAGTTGCCTCTGTTAAGCTAAAGTAACCAACAGGCTCCTATGCACTGTGCCTTGACAACAAACAGCACTATGCATTTTGACAACACTATTTCAAATGCTGATGCAAGGCAGCTTTGTAATCTATATTATGACCTTCACAGTTGCTTTGTACAGCTATTTTGTAAGGCATATTGCAAAGAACTATGCTGCCTTAAATTGGTTCACTGTGGTTGGCTATCCTGACTGCATGTGATTCTTAATGTATTTGCCATGCAGTTGTCATGACAGTGGACAAGAATTCATTGTGATGGTATGGCAATCAGGGAATTTGATGCTGCAAGAGCTATCACTGGAGGGAGCTTAACAGCATCACTGAGAGTGGACTGGACAGGTTTGGTTGTGATAACAAGTTTTCCAGCTCCATGAGTCTCCTTTCTGTTAGAACTTTTCTTACCATGCATCTGTGGAGTTTTCTATTTTTTTTAATTGTGCTGTCATCTTTCTCATCTGGGTTGCAGGGTGTTGCTACATTACTGGGTACAGTGTCTGTAGTAATATGTTTCCATTCCCAGAGATTATCCTTTGGGATCAACTGGCACTTTGCAGCCATTCCTTCTATGAATGGAATATAATTGCATATCTGTTCCATCTATGGAGTACAGTACTCATGCAGTGGGTAAGATAATGAGCAGTGACTTACTCCATTGTGTACTTTTTTATGAATCACAGTGGATTTTTGGTACACCGCTGGTACATGGAGCTCAATGTTCATGCACAGTGCCCAAGACAAGCAAAAATCCTGGTCATTTATTGGCTAACTTGTTTCTGAGTGATAAAATATTTTTGCTCATTGCAGCTGATCACCAGTTGCCAGCAAGGCCTCTCCTCATCCAGTGGATATATTGGCCCTTCTTTACCTCCCAGCTGATACCATGGGATGTTGAGGAGACTGTGCATCTGGTGCAACATCACATTGCTGCTGAGAAGTGTTTTTCTGATTATACTTTAATGTCCCTCCCCATGTGCACTTGTTAACATTTGAGAGCAGACATGCATTGGGGATATGCTGGCATATCATCCAACTTCTGCAACAACTCATTCAGTGCCCGTCTTCAGTTTCCTTAGAACAGTGACTCCTCTATGTATCCCCATCCTCCACCAGGGATCAACCACATGGTGCACACAAGTGAGTGGCCACCCCCCAATGATGGGCATGCCTCTCTTTTCCTGTCATGTCATCTTGGTTACGCTAAAGGAATTATCCCTATCTGCCATGTGGGACATACTCATGTTTTAAGGTGTTTGGATACTTAGTATCTGAGAGGATGGAATGTAAATGTTTTGCTCTGACAGCCTACTTCTGAGTAGTTTCTTTATTCTAATGATGTACCTTTTTCTCTTGCTTTATTGCCTTTCCTTAGATTAGTCAATGAGGAAAGAAAGGTTCACCTTCTACAACCTTAGAGATCACAACCAGTAGTATGAACATCTGTTTTATGTTGCTGCTATTTTAAATGCTTATGACATATTTGTTTATAATATTTGTTGGACATATTTTAAACAATTTGTTTAATTAACTGGTGCTCGCAATAAAGTTGAGGCACACCCCAGGATTCATGAATGTTGCGCCAGGTGAACGCATAGCGTAGGCGTTACAATGCCAGATATGGCCGCCGAGTGATTCAGGTACGATCCAATTCCATGTGCACTACCGGCGTGCGCCGGATTTGCGCCGCCTACGGCGTAGGTATGTTAAACACCCCATGTGCGGTGTTGCACCATGCAAATGAAGGCATATAGCGATCCACGAAGTGGCACAGGCATAGCATAAGGGCACGGCAATGTAAACCAAAAAAAAACGGTTTACATTTACCCAAACATGACATAGGAGTAATGGAAGGCTGTCAATGTCAGGTATCATACTGTTGCCACATGCCAATGGCGAAAGACGCAGAGAATGTCAAAAGAAAACATGCACAACAGGTAAATAATGACATAAATGGTATGTCCACAGAAACACACAGCAGAACCCCAGGACATGTCCGCGGAAGGTGCTAAACAATGAAATAATATGACAATGTCATAAAAGAGCAGTGTAATACACATCAGCTTCACAGCCACAATACACCATGGTATGCATGGAAAGCCACATCCACGGTGCAAGGGTTGCCAAGGAGTCGCGGCAGTGTTCGGCGCGGTAACTATGAATTAGTAGTCAATGCCATGCAAATGAGGCAGATGATACTGAATCGCAAAACCCCCGCTGGCGTAAGGCTGTACCAAACGGCACAGCGGTAATACACCGAGGAGTGGCTCAGAGGGAATATATGTCAACCGCAGAGGGGTGTGCCACTGTAGGGGGAAGCACATTGGAGCCCAGCAAACATGGGCTGTACATTGCACATCACAGCAGCAGGACTGGCGTGTGGGGAAATAGTTGAGCTGAGAGCACACAATGCGCGCAGAGATGCATATGCACGAGGATGACTACGTTCCCTTAACCCAGTCATGTGACGCCCGCCCCGTCAACAACAACGGATACAGGAAGGTGATGCTGAGAATATGAGGAAATGCGGAAGCAGTGTAATTGGAATAGTAATGAACAATCAACACCAATCAACCCACGAAGGCCAATTGGCGGCAGCTGACAACTCTGCATGCAGAAACCTGCAAAACGGGATAGGGGAGGCATATGAATGCAAAGAAAGTAGGGGAGGTAGCAGATTGCAAAGAGTGAAGAACTGACACAGCAGAGCCAAGTAGACAGGCAGCATAACGGCGGCGGCAGACAAAATGCACAATATGCCATGTCCCAGAAACTACACATGACAGGGCTCTGCAGGATGCAAGCCAGGAAATAGTAGGCGCAACGTGCAGAAACAGTAAGGTAAGGTCAAAAGCTAATCCAATGCAGGCAAGAGTAATGCAACACCAAAGGCAACAGCGTTGCAGTGCCAACGGTAAAACATGGAAGATAATCCACAGATACGGCCGCACAGACACACCCTATGACATCACCGGGTGTACAGCACAGCAGTATAAAGTGTGAATGCATACAACACACAGCCGTGTATTCCCAAACGCTGCACTCTAGGTGTAAACACACGGGGAACTTTTAAAATGTACATGTTGGGTGCCGCCGTGGTCGTGATCCATCAGCATGTGTTAGAGACAGACGGAGTTGTGGAGGAGGGTGCTGACAACTACCGTAGGCCTCAGAGGAGAAGGAGAGTGTTCAGACCAAGGGTAACCTACCAGGGGCTACAAGACCTGGAGATAGTAGAGCGTTACAGGGTGGATAGGGACACTTTACAGCAAATAGCGGAGCTGTGCTGGCCACGCCTGAGAACAAGAAACAACAGAGGGGAGCCCATCCCAGTGGACACAAAGGTATGTGTAAGCTTGCAAATACTGGCCACAGGTACCTTTCAAAGGCCAACTGGGGATATAATGGGCATCTCACAGGCATCAGCATCCAGGGTACTACACCAGTTTCTGGATGCCATGTTACCACATGCCAATGAGCATATATACTACCCCAGATCTCAGGAGGAGTTGGCTAGCAATATGCGCCACTTCCACCGTGTGGCACAATACCCGGAGGTACTGGGTGCGATAGACTGTACGCACATATAAATCAAGTCACCACCTGGGGAGCAGGGTAGATGCTACATAAACCGCAAGGGATTCCCCTCCATCAATTGCCAGGTCATGTGCAATGCGCAGGGCATTATCATGGATGTGTGTGCTGGCAGCCCTGGAAGCTACCACGACTCCCATATCTGGCATGCCTCACAGCTGTATCAGGTATTCGCCAGGGGACATCACACAAGGCCACCTTGTGGGGATGCTGGCTATGCACTGGAGCCGTGGATGATGACTCCCATCAGAAATGCACACACACACATGCAAGAACGCCATAATGAGGCACACGCACAAAACAGAATAATCATAGAGCGTGTGTTTGGGATGCTGAAATCACGGTTCCGGTGCTTGGATACATCCGGTGGAGCCCTGCAGTACTCTCCAGGCACATGTGCCCACATATTCATAGTATGTGCCATGCTACATAATATGATCCTGCGGAAGCAGCTGCTGCAGGGACATAATGGTGAAGGGCCACAAAGCCCACCACAACTGCCAAGGCCAGTACAGGCACAGAGGGTTCAGGACCATGAACACACTGTGCTAGCCCCAGTAGGCAGACGGAGGCATACCCAATATGCCTATGCCCTGGCAAAGAGGGAACATATAGCACATACTCTGACAACGTAGGCCCCATGGACTGACACCTCCCTACCTGCACACACAGTGAAATGGACGGCACACAAACATGGCCACCCGTAAAGTGTACCGTATGGGTGGCCCCATGTGTGACTCCAACATAGGCAGCACCCAAACACTGCACATCAAACAGCTAGCGGAGCATGGAATGCCAACACCTGAACCGTACGTGGGTCC
The DNA here is from genome assembly GCF_019279795.1 of Protopterus annectens. Taxonomy (NCBI): domain Eukaryota; kingdom Metazoa; phylum Chordata; order Ceratodontiformes; family Protopteridae; genus Protopterus; species Protopterus annectens. The sequence continues at coordinate 1,979,917,168 of NC_056735.1, read as the reverse complement.
TACAGCAGACGGCGTTGCTGTATGCTGCCACTTTCGCCGCAAGGTGTATACATATAGACATGTACATATGTGCATATACAGATATGGAGATAGATATAATTACACACATAGAAATATATGTACACATATACATATAAAGTACAACAGGTAAGACAGGGAATCAGAGGGATGCAAGGTGACAGAGAAGTAACACGCGATATCTGTACATAGAAAACATAGTGAGCGACAACCTGAGCATCCGGGAGGTTTAACAGAACAGGAAACCGCCACCCATGGAAAGGTCAACATATCGAAATGCATAACCGCGAGTCGGAATGATCGCCAGGCCACAGTACAGTAACAGTACATGCGGGTAATACTATGATGATATGAGGGGAGGTAGACACTGCCCCGGTGATGCGGCCGCAGGTACTGTGTGCAACCGTCCCTGTGAATGCCGAAGTATGTGTATGTGTGCGGTGAGGGTGCTGTGTGTTTCGCTGTGCGGAGTGTAATGTGTGCCACTGTAAAATGTGTATGTTGGTGCCATGTGACAGGCGGAGTGGAACAACATGCGTAGGCATACAGTATAGGAATCACAGGCGTATGTACAGCAGTACTCCCAAAGTAGTACTGAGAGCCCCTCCCTGGCTAGGCGTGTGGCGACGTATAACGATGCAAAGTGAAAATGTCCCAGAATGTACCACAGGAATATAGCCAACATGAAATGGAAAGGACGTATGCACAAATCATGACCGTATGTATGACACCGATATGCTAATTGCAAAACGATACGTCGGCAAAGTTACACAGCAATAGGTATGTACTGCAGAAATACGCATATGCTACCCCGGTACTGATCCTGGCCACGTATCGGCCCGTAAACACCGCTGTGTGTTCTACAAGTGTCAAACAAGCAATCGCCACCTGAATAGGTGGCAACCACTAGCAAACAGGCCGTCCCAAGTACAGGACCACAATGACTGTAAATATCCGGGAGAGAATGACAAGGGATAGTCGTCACGTACAAACAACCGCAGATATACCACCGATGTGATGGAGGAATACATGCAGGAAGCACACACACAGGCGATACCAACACCACATGACAACAACACAACCTACACTCCCAGAACAACAGACAAGTAACTGCCAACTTCCCAGGCAGGGATGGAGCACACAGACAAGCATACCGTATGTAGAGATGCAAGGCCCACAACTCGTATCCGTCACCTACAACCTCCGATATTCCCCATCGCACATATCAAAGGGATACAAGCCGTAATAGCAGCACAAACATACAGGCAGTCAATGACAGCTGCATAACTGCAACATCTGGCGTGGAAACACTATCAACAGCGGATGCATACTTGCATCCGTTGTTTAAAGGAATACAACAGCTATGTTACACATCCGAATGCAAAACGCCATCAACAGACGCCGTCAGGACAGGGACACCCACATGTCGAACATAATACCATACCCAACACACACAATCCACGGCTAACACCACTGTGAAATGTACCTGACACCACACATAGCGGCTGCAGTTACACATAACATAACACAATACAGACCATCTCCATGAAGGTAGGGCAAATAACCAACGCCCAAGTGAGGAATGCAACCATGCCCTAGTTACGACGCATAATGTACGAATGGAGTAGATGCATAGGTGATATGCGCACAAGTACACACTGAGGAACAGCCATTGGTGTGATGAACCCACATGTTGCAGGTAACGACGGATATAAGGATGACTCCCAGGATATTCAAACCGTATGCTCATACCAAACTACAACGCAAAAACGGATCGAGTGAGAAAACGCAATAGCGAGACATGCAACGAAAAACGGAAGGAAACACAGAAAAGGTATGTAGAACCCACGATATGTACGGGTGTGTAACGCATGATGTGTATGACGAAGCTGCACTGTATGTGAACGGTGTTTGTAAGTAAGGATACTTGTACATAATGCAGAGAGTGGTGAAAGGTGGTTATGTAGTGCTATCCTGCTGAGCATACCAACGACTGTGGACACCGTGTTCACAGCAATGGGACATCATGTACACAGCCGGGATAACACAAGGGCTGCCACAGGGGGGCATAACACAGAACAATGCCACACCACACGCCGATGCTGGCAGTGGATGTCCATCAAGGAAGTGCCATAGCAGGGGATAGGACATGTATGTATACTGTCACAGCACACATGTGTATGGGCATATACCGTTGATGTCATACGTAATGCGCGCGCGTGCGTATGCCTTGCAGTAGGGGATACTATGTCAACTATGTGTAATGTAAAGCTGTCATGGTGGATATGACAGACATCATACACAGTATCACAGGCATATCATGCATAATGGAGTTATGGCCTATTGGTATGTACAATAACAGGATACGTATGGCCTGTACATATGGGACAGAGTAGTAGCATAATAGCCATCCGAAATGGAAGGAACACCAAGTAACCATGGCCAAACGATCTGTAGCAGGTGCAATGTGGGCAACAATGAAGTCCGGCAGGTCCATGTGTAAACACATGTGCAGTGTACACAGTAGTGTCACCTCCCCATGGTAGTGTCCAGTGAACAGCAGAGTTGGGTGTCAACTGCATATCTACACAGTACTGCTGCTGTGGTGGTACCATGACTACGTGTCACTCAAACAGCAAGGGAGCTATCACATGAACAGTGCCACTGTGTGTCCCTGTGGGATGTGCACAGGACCTATGTTCCACAGCATGGTGTGTGTTGTGTCTGTGGAAGTAACACAGAAGCCCAGCCCATGCAATGTGGCATGTGTGCACATATCCATGAGTGGTCCATTCACACTGCCCACTGCAATTGCCATATATGAGTACTACATGCATCAGTAATGCGGAGGACATGGTCCATGTCAGAGCAGAAGACACCCCTGTGTATGTGGCATGCAGATGTGTACAGATGTGTTACCCGTCTGTCAGCCGCATATGTAAACTGTCTGAGCCTGGTACACATCATGGCATGATAATGCTGTGCCATGTAAAGTTGTAGCCATTGTGGAAGGTACACCACAAATGTGGTATTGTAACCCTGCCCGTGTGTAGATGTGTGTATGCCACAGGTACAATGGCTACCTATGTACCAGCATCACACACAGTACAGATAGGTGTGGCCCTGCAGATGTGTACCCATGCCACAGTGGAATACGGCAACCACAGCACCATGTGGGGCATGTGTGTGTACAGCAACCATGTACAATTTGATATGCATGTACGGGGACAGTATCCATGTGATACTCAGTGGATGAATGTTGCTATGTAAAGGTGATGTGCATGCACCATGTGTCATGCATCCTGATGCCATGACACCCACATGATGTATCTGCCACACCGACACCCGTACGGTTGTTATCAGTATGAGCTGGTGGAGCTATAATGGTGCCAGGTATGTAGATGTGGGATATCTAGGCATGGACAGTACTCTGTGACAGCATGTTGTGTATGTAAAAATAGTGAACATGAGGGGCCCCATGACTGAGGACTGTGTAATGCCACATGTACCTGACATGTAGTAGGTAGCATGATATGCTGGCACCACTGTGTGTCCTGTCCAGGAGTCATATAGCCTAACATCCTGAGACACAGGGTATGATGTGATGGTGGATGTGTACATTGCCAATACCAGAATGTGGAATGGTGCTGAAGGGCAATGTGAGGACAATGTCTGATCTGTTGCCCTCTGTACTACACCAACCACCCATGCAATGGTATGACAGGTGGCCAGCATGTGTATGTGGCATGCTGTGGCACACAGAAGCCCAACAAGGGTGCCAGTAAAGGCATGGAGGTCATCAATGAGTGTGTGAAGCACGTTTGTGAGGATGTGCCCCAGTGCCATACAGAATGGTCCAGTCATGGGTGTACGAATGCAGTCCCACACGTGCAATGCAGTGCCACCCATGTGTAGTGCGATAGATGCGGCAGTGTGACGGTCAAGGTACACAATGTCCGACAACAGGCTAGCAGTGAATTCAGTGGGCTGGTGTGGAGACACATACCAAACAGGTTGGCGGGACATAACAGCTAGGGAGATCGGAAGGTGACATTGGGACAGTGTCTTAGGACATAACGTGTGCATGGCAGTACCATGTATGTGTCCACAGGGACATTACAATGTTCATGTATGGATTGCAACCCTGTAGTGAGTGAGAGTGTGTATTGTTGGTAGGTACACCATTGCCTGGCATGTTGCCAACATTATCTCAGTCAGCAATGCCTGGGTGTCTGTTGTACGTGACATCGAATGTGGATGTAGCCAAACAACACAGACATACCACCACACTGCCAGAGGACCCACACTGCAATGTGCGGCAGTCATGTGTAGGTAGCTAGCCTTGGAGCATGTGATGGACCACGAGGACCCACCATGGCTGTCAAGTGATGCACCCCACACATGTGAATATACCCACCGTGCAACAGCCTGCACATGTGCCCATACAGCAGATGTGCATGGAACATGACCACCACCGTGGCGTCTGTGAAAAGGCCAGTACCGCCATGTCTCTGTGTGGAATAGCATGGTCCCTACCATTGCGTATATGCTACGGAAGTGCACTGTGATATGTGTCAGCATAGTCATGTACACTGTCCATCTGCCGGGGTGCCATGCCATTAACAACCCCCATCAGCAGACGGCAGTAGTACCGGCTGTAGAGCACATGTACCATGTATGCTGCGATGGGTGTGTGTTTAGGGTGTGGCTAGCAGGGCTGTGAAGCATATATGTTCATCTACCAGAGGGGGGATAACCCCAGGTTTAACACACCAGACACATGGAGGTATCGTGCATGCTGAGGGTAGTGTAGGTATGGTATGTGTTGTGTAATGTGTCACCCAGCTAGGTGGAGTGCATGCCCAAGCATGTGTGGGTACATGGGAGTCCATTCTAGGGAAGTGTGGGTCGCTGTCAGCACATGGCAGTAGCAGCTGTCCGAGGCCCAATGTACAGTATGACAACACAGACAGCATGTAACTTGTGGTGTACAGTGTAATCTCTGTTGCGTGTTACAATGTGTCTAGCAGTCACAAACATGGGTATCTGAACATGGAGCACCTACGATGCATTGTGTTCGGCAAATATCCAGTATGTGTGCAAAACATTGTGTGATGTGGGATCCCCTCACCTGTGTGTGTTGCAGTCCAGGTATGTGCCTGGGAGGTATGATCCGTGTACAATCTGTACTTGCAGGTGTGCTGTGCAGAGCATGGAGGCAGGTCCCAGGCACTGCAGATAAATGTGAGGCGTGCACTAATGTGTGTGCCTTGCTTGTGTGCAGCACAGTGGAAGGTGCAAGCATTGTCCCACATGACCGCATGCCGTGCCTGCCTGTTACAGCCCTGCTGGAGACAGTCATGTGACACCGCCACAGAGGCAGTATAGCATGTGAAGATGTACATGTGTGCTCCACACCCCAGGCAGATGTCCGCAGGTCATGTGTGCCACAGTAGTGTGGTCGACCAGGACTGTCATAGTGGTCAGATACCACATGCCTGTATAAGTACAGTATGAGCATAGTCAACAGTTGCAGTGACAGAGTAGGTCAATGTACAGTGTCCCTGTGTTCAGACCACTGCCTACTGTACACTTGGCTAGACACACACCCGGAGGGTGAATATACCGGTGAGCCATCACATGTCCCAGTACACGTAGCCTGTATAATGCCATCACAGGGTGGTCACAATAACATGTGGTATGACAGACATGTTGTACCAGGTGATGTGTCATGTGTGCATATGTTGTGTTGCACAGCCGTTCACACGTCCGCAACATATCAGTGCATGATGTCTAGTGTAACATGATGTGTGGAACTGCACTGTGATCCACAACAGGGTCATCTGAGACAGGTGTGTTGTGAATGGTGTAACCCATGGTTCCACGGGATATACACTGGTGCTGTTGGCTGCCATGCTGGGGGCCTGCAGAGGTCATACAGACATACTGCACACATTGTTCTGGCAGGAATGTCCATTGTTGTGGATGATGTGTTGCTACGTGAAGGTAGGTGTGTGTTGTGAATGTTACCCATCCAGATGTGACCATCAGGCACAGTCATGGTTGTCGACAGCATCACACCCATCCACAGCAGTCAGAACCCTGTCCCCAGAATGGGTGTCGGCCGCCCTCGTACTGTGTGACGTATGTGCAGATGGCGGAACACCTCCTACTGGCTGGATAACAGTGTCATCTAGGAAGGCTATGTGATGGCTGGAATACGCCGTTATAATGTATAATGCTGGTATCCCAATGAAGTACATGGAATCACACACAGTACGCCATGGCTGGCATGTAAACCATGTACAACAATGACTGTGTGACAGACACAAACAATGCGGAGCCATGTTGAACATGCACCCATGAGAACACCAAATGAGGTATGTTGCACATATCGATGTACAACTGTCATCTATGGCCATAGCATGGATGCAGACGCATATCCCCCACAGGCAGTACCACACCATGTAGGTAGGGGGGCATTGCACGACTACATGTGACAGTTGCTGTACCGCCACATGTCCTGCATATCCGTCATGTAGGGGTAGCAGTGGTACGTGACTGTTGGACATGCCTGTACATATGACCATTTCCCACAGGATATGTGTTACATGTGTACAACATGTGTTGTGCCGTCATCAAGCTGTGAAGTGTATGGCTGCCAGTGTACCTGTGTGACATGTTCTGCAATGGGTGCAAAGGTACGCAGTAGTGCATTGCATGCCCACATGCCCCACACAGGTGCATAGCCTGAACATACAATACAAAGAGGGTGTTGGATCATAGCAACTCACAAGAGGAGATGGGTACGGGTGGCAACCCACTACCACCTGTTCGGGTAAGGTGTGCATGTCCATGACACATTAGCACCCGAGAAGCTAGCAGTACAGCAGTACAGGGTGGCATGCATATATGTTCACTAATACCCCTGTGTGTCCCACCACTGGCCCGTGGACAGACAGACACCCACACAATGTGCAGAATTGACATGTGCACAGCACATCACTGCTGGCTACTGTAGAACAGGCTTACTGTGTAGACATGTGCACAGAAGGTCTGCGCCAGCCACACTCGAACACGTTATGTGTCGAACCACACCATTATTGTAGCCCATGCCACAGACAGATGTTCACGCATCTGTGTATGTACGTCTGGGAATGTCCCCGGCCTAGCAGTATAGCTGTGTCAGTGTTGCGAACAACATACTGAATGGGCTGTGTGTGTGAGGTGTGCGTCATATGTGTATGGTCCGATGGATGATACCATCAGTGCCCCTGCTATGTGAACATCCCTGTCCCCATACATGGATACCTATGCTGTGCCCAACACCATGCTCCCTGTGGGAGGGATGGCGCTGTGTGGTGCACCAGCTGACATGGGGGTGGCAGCAGGCACTGGATGTAGACATATGTGGTACCCATGTCAGGCCAGGCAACCATCCATGTGCACGGGATAGCAGTGTGTGGGCACATACAGCACTGTGTTGAACAATATCGCAGCACATAGCACCTGTCAGGGGTAATGTGTATGCATGGATGTGCGATACCAGCATGCACCATACACACCCCCACCAAGCAGCATGCAGCCTACCTTGCAGAAGCCCATTGTCCACACCATGATGATAGACATGTGTAATGTCCACATACACATAGCAATGACATATGGAATGGACAGCCACCTTGCCAATAGCAGTACCCCCCAGGTGGGACACATCCCAGTGCCATGTATGTGACATACCCTGCCATACCATGCAGCCCTGCCCAGCAAGGCTGCACGTGCTATCACAGTCCTACATGGTGCGATGGACAAATGGCACTTGCACTATCAACCGTCCACAGCAGTAATGTGGCACTGATGCACCCTGTGGTGTCACAGGTGCTGTGTGTTTGTGTGAACAACGTGCGTGCACACATGCTATGCATGACCTTTCCTGCTAATGTCACATGGTTACACAATGTCCCATGTGTATCACATGTGCAATACAGGTGAGCCGTGGCAGGTTGGCCAACACCCGTACAGTGCTGTGTACATGGCAAAACACATGCATGTACAGGTGTCCATGTGTATGTGTGCAGTGCCACCGCTGACGTTCATAATGGCCGCGTACGTGATGCCTAGTGACATATACACAGCATCCAGGTGAACAGTAGAACTGTTGTCACATTGGGACACGTGCCAACTGGTATGAACACAGGTGCAGGCAGGTACACATGTCCACAGCAGGCTACCATCAACATGGTGTGTGTACAGTGTGATGAGTTGACACACAGATATGATATGAAACCCACTGCTTAATGATGTGATGGCAACACGTCAGCTGTGTCACTGCCATGATGCATCGCAGAGATTACTGTGCAGATGTTGTACATGTCATAGCAATGTATGTCCAGCAGTATGCCAGTACAACAGTGTGAATGTGACCTGTCACCATCATTATGTCTTACAGATAATGCCACGTTCCTGGCTGCCAGCCTTCAGCCGCCAGGAGGATGACGTGATAATACCGTTGCTCCACGACAACTACGAGCTACTATTCAGCCATGTGCCCGAACAAGCACAGCAGCGGGACGACGTGTGGCAGGATATGTGCAGGAGGGTGAACAACGTGGGTGGCAACAACCGCACCTACCAGCAGATCCGCCGACACTGCACAGACCTAATACGGCACGCAAAACAGCGTGCCACCGCAATCGCCAGACAACAAGGTGGGACAGGTGGTGGCCCACCAACCCAGCACCCACTCACACACACGGAGGAGCTCCTGGCCAGTCTGGGGACACCCAGGGAACAACATGCAGAAACACTCGCTGCCATCGTGGAGGTGGGTGTCTCCCAACCAACGAGCCTGGAGCTGCCTGGTAAGTCAGTCTTGCATGTGTGTATGATAACTGACGTAATGTACCAACACATGCCAGGTATATGGCCACACAAGCTGCATACTACAGTATGCTACGTTGTGTTTGCAGACATGTGCATAACACATGCTACCACACAGGTACATGATGTGACATGCACAGTGCTTACTGTGGCTACAGTAATGGATAATGTGTATACTGTTGTGTCGCCCCTATACAGGTATGTCTGGCGTGTCGCACAGCCATGGGTCCGTCACAGGTGAGACTGTTGCTAGTAATAGGCATGTTACAGTGTATAGATATTCCCCATGTGTCCAGGTATGACATGCACACCTGGGTCTGCTCCAGTCACGGTATACAGGTTGCACCACCCGACACACACGCCACCCATGTACAGTAGATACAACCGTTAGTATACACCAGCATGACACCACATAACCCATCGGTGCGATATGTGCAGTCAGCTATGTATACAATGGTGGAGGTGTTCTACAATGGCTGCATGTGTAGTATGCATCGGAATGCCTTTGCGGTACGCACACAGTACCACATAGTGAGCTGTGATCTGGCCAGCACACAGGTGTTACCAATGTGACCTATGCCACTGCATTGTGTGCACACGTTGTGACATGGCACATGACATGTGCCATGCATGTGGTGTTCTGTCTGCAACAATGTCACACCATGACATGACCTACGCATGGCATAGCAGACATCCACAATGTCTGCATAGCCTTCGGGATTGTGACACCCCAGACTAGTATGTGTGTATGTCACATGGGCCACCACAGGGATGTGTACACAATGCCCACCACACACAATTGTCCATGACCCAGTCAAACATGGCCATGGGTGATACCCACAGGCATGTTGCCACACAGTACATCTGCAGTGGGTAGTCACCGTTGCACCCTGTCCACACATAGTGCAATCATAGCTGTAGTGGACCCCCTGTACATCTGATGTGGTATACTAGACAAACGAAATGCCTGTCTGCAGCCACTGGAGGTGCCACCAATGTCTACCATATACGTGCTGTGGAACAGCATGACTGTGTTGCACACATGGCAATGCAATGCGTCCATGTTACGCATCGCACAGAAACATACCTGTGTCTTGCTGCCATGCAGTGGCACAGTGCTCGTACTCCCCACTGTACAGCTATGTACGCAGCTCACACCAACCACACCTGCACAGACATCCTTGTTACACATGCATTCTATCTGTAGCCTGTACACATAACACTGCACTGTGACGTCTAGTTTGATGTGGTGCATGTGGTGGGACACCATCGTCACATGTCCACATGTTATCGCACATGTTGGCGGAGTACATGACAAAGTGACGCCAGCCATGTGTACTGTTAACCCGCCTGTGGCCACATGGTGTATCATTGTGATGCATGCAAACTACCATGAATGTGTGTATGCATGCCTACTGAAATGACACCTGCTTGATGTAGTGTGCACCCCAGGGCAGTATGCATACTACCACTATTAATGTCTGGCCTGCATTCACTGAGCTGTGGTGTGGGAATGCTGCATGCCATCTGCAATATCACATGCATGATGTGTCTGCATGTGTGTGTGTCTGTGTGTGTCAGCGTGTGTGTGTCTCCGCATGTGTGTGTGTGTGTGTGTGTGTGTGTGTGTGTGTGTGTGTGTGTGTGTGTGTGTGTGTCTGCGTGTGTGTCTGCATGTGTGTAATGTATCTTACAGTATGTCTTTGTATTCACAGGTGCTGTAGGTGCGTTCCCCTCCTGCGGTCCATCTGATGCTAGTGTCCCCACAGATACTAGCGGTGATGACCATATGCATGAGGCACAGGCAGGGTCATCACGGGCAGAAGCTGTGCCATTGTTTAACATCCCACCTATGTCCCCTTCATCTCCGCACGGTTCAGATGCCGACACATACCACATCACCGTTGCCCATAGAGGAAGGACAGTCAGCGTCTGTTGGCACTGAGCAGGAATGTGTGGTGGCTACAGAAGGTGCGGGTACACACCATGTTGCCAGTGTAATGACTGGTGATGTGCCACACAGGCATGTGGCTGGTGCTGCTCGTAGGAGGAGCTCTGGTAGACATGCACCTGCCGTACAGGGTGCAGCAGCTGGTATCACCAGACGCATGTTCCAGACTGTAATGGCGGCACAGGCACGTGCTGAATGGCAGAACCAAGAAGGGCAGAGGCTGCAGAGGGCCGCAATCCATTCCTTAAATGAGAACATCCAGTCATTGGCAAATGCTCAACAGCAGCTTGCCGATGTTCTGGATAGGAGATTAGGTGAGATGGTTGGAATCCTCGATCGAGGCATGTCAATCCGCGAGCATGAGCTGTCTGTGCTGGAACACCTGGTAGGGGTGAGGCGTAGGACACGTGGCCGTAGGCCAGCAACACCACCTAGTGCAGGTCGACGTGTGCGTGCCACCTCTCATGCCCACTCACACAGTGCTGGTAGCAGCAGCAGTGCAGCTGGTGCTACACCAACCACATCAGGACACAGCAGGCCACGTGGACGTGGCCCTGGCCGGTCCCAGCATGGACACGGTTCCAGCGGACATGTGTCATCAGAGAATGGCCACTCCATACATCCACCCGGTAGTGCCCGTGCGACCCCAGGCAGGCACGGGTCACGTGGCCGCAGGCGGACACAGTGAGCCATACAACCTGCACTGTACAGTCTGGGGCTGCCAAGTATACCCCGTGTAGGCATCACAGATGGCTGAACTGTGTACACACATACCCACACACAGCAGACACAACTGTAGGGCTCCACCACATCCACATGCATTCTGCACAGTCATGCCCAGTAAATGCACCGGCCCTTACACACACACATGATGTCATCCACTGGTACAGCCTATGCCCCTGGCACACATATCACCCTGTGCATATGATGAAGCCTCTGCCGCAGCACCGTGATCCACAACATCGGTGCACGGTTATGCAAACATATTCTGATGCACAGGGTGACAAGATAGTGAGAGGTGTATGTGATACCTGTGTCCGCATAGTGCGTGATGTGTATGTTGCAGTGGTTGTGTATGACAGGTGACAGGTGCGTATGTGATGTGGGTTGTGTACCGACATCATGCAGCAGACATACCATGTAGTGCAGGTGCAGCATACATTGATCTGTGTACACGGTATGCGTGGCGGTTACATGTGTAGCACCATGTTGGTTCTGTTAACCTGTATGCCAAATATGGTGTACTTGCATGCGCCTACTGGGATCACTGTTATCAGTCCCCCATGTGTAGCTGTGGATTACCCACAGGCACATCTGGCAATATCAGCATACCACAGGTACCCGCAACCTGCATGGACCCCTACATAGGTACATAGGCGCATAGGTACATACCACGCTATGTGCCCTACGGCATGTGTAAGCCTAGCCAGAGTGTGTGTGGCTTTCACCACCCCTTAGGATGAGGATACTACATCCATCGGTCTGCTGTCCCTCTGTCCAGCAGTGACACAGAGATGATGCCTGGCGCATACCTACGATCACACATCCACACGTCAGGATTACTCTTGGACAAAGTCAGTCAGGGGCTCTGCTTCACATGGGCTGGGAATCCTTTCCATGTTGTAGGGGGTCTCTGGGCGATGACCCTGTCCCCCCAGCATGTCCTATTTATGTCCGTGTTGAGGTTTCTGTCAGTTGCTTCTGTGCCCGTGTTTGCTTGGAGCCTAGGAGGTGGAACATGTCCATGTCACCCAGGTCGGACATGGCCGTGTATGTCAGGCACAGATCACCACAGAGCAGACAGGCTGAGAAGGTATACAGCCGGAGTCCCCTCGGTCGGGCAGCGTGTGACACATGTCTCAGCACCTTTATCCCTGTGTTGTGGAACATTTGAGGTCCTTCCGAGTGCTGCAGGTGTCAGGTTAGGTACATTCCAGATGTGGTGTTGTACGCAATCATTGGTCTGATGTGTGAAGAGTACAGGGGTACAATGACCTCCCCTGATGTGGATGTGAATCCCTTCATGACCAGGTGGCCACAGTGGAATGTCTTCCCAACCACATTGGCAATGTGAGTGTCGACAGAGGTTACCGACAGGTTTGGTACCCATGTCCCTGATCACGTCCACCATGTTTGATGGATTACCACCTATATGGTAAGTCAGGGTGAACATGTCTTTCCCAAAGGGTAGGTCTACACCTTCCCTGGCATGTAGCATCAGGCCATGGCTCTGGCACCAGTTATCCATTTCTATGAGACCCCAGGTGGATGTCCGTGTCTGATGGGGTGTTGAGTATGGTGGCCGGTGTGCAGTCATCTGTATACCTTGTCTGCCACAATCCCCCTATGTTTGCATGCACATTGGAAAGATGAATGCCGAACAGGAGGGGGCCCAGGACTGAGCCCTGTGGGCTACCACTCGGGACCAGCTTGGAGTCTGACATGGCACCAGGAACACAAACCCTGTGTGGTGTGACCTCCATCCAGTTGGCAAACCATCGTGTGACATATGTCTCCACATGTACGCTGGTGAGCCTTTCTATGATGCCCACATGGAGTGTGGTTTGAACGCTCCCGCCAGGTCATGGTAGTCTGTGCAAACCGACGTACCCCCATCAATGGCCTTAGTGACTCCTCCAGACAGGTCGAGCAGGTTTGGGAGGCAGGATCTGCCCTTGACTAAGTCGATGTGGGTATGTTCCGGTATTGGCTGTACACCAATGTCTTTATTTATGAGCTCCAGTATGGACCTCCCCACAGCTTTGCAGACAAGGCTTATCAAGCTGATAGGGCAGGGATGTCTACAGTCCATAAGAGCACTACCCTGGTGTAGTGGGACCACAGTTGCCGTATGCCATCCATTGGGGATGTAGCCCATAGTAAGCCTAAGATGAAACAGCGGCCTTATGTGCAGGGTGAGGGCCTAAATGAGGTTGTGTAGCACACAGCCAGGGACACCATCTGGTCCCATTGATGCTGTGTTCACTGCTTAACAGATATCAGCTCTCTCCTGGCCATACGGGATGTTTGGGAGGCTAGACTCTGTTGGGATGGATACGTCCCCTCTTGGGGGGGGGTAGATGTATGCATGGAACATGTCCGCTGGTTTGTTGACAATGTCTGTGGGTTCAGTGATCATTGTACCATTCTGGAGTAATTCCGGGCATGACTGTGTGCTCCCACCCATGTTCCTACCATAGCTAAGGAAGGCCCTATGGTTGTCTTATGTGTCCTTTGCAGTACCACTCCCACAGGTGGCCTTGGATGATTGTATGAGTGATTGTATGTTAATGCCGGTATTAATCAGTGATGCCTTCCCTGGTACTGATATTGCTCTGTCATGTATTAGCTCTCAACTCTTGTTGTACGGTTTGTCAATGGCTGGGGTCCACCAGACCATGTGCCTGCCTTCAGTGGACAAGGTCCTGATGTTATCAGGATCGCTTGGTGCAGACATTCCTGGTGGTGCTCATAGAAGGCATTTGTAAGGGTTTCAGCAGTGTGGCCTGTGTTTACCACTGGCATGGAGGCCTTGTAGGGTACCACACCGGTCGTATGATGTGTGTGTTTCGCTGTGGAGAGGTCGTCACTGTGGTCTCCCATGCCGGTGTTGGGTGCAGGATGCGGATCTCCAGTGGGTTCACTATATGGTCTGACATCACCATTGAGGGATGTACATCCTGTGTGGAGCATATCGTCCCCATGTGTGATGATCAGAAGTAGTATACGTCCCCCCTTGTGGGTATGGTGTATGGTTGTTCCACAGCATTTAGGTGTATGAACACCTGGGACCTTTGGTGTAGGGTGTTGTGTCCTGGGTAATGTTCCCGGTCTATGTATGGGTGGTTGATGTCACCCAATATGACGGTGTTGTGAGAGCATTCACACTCACCAGTGTCTTCAGGAAGGCTGTGCAGGTATCCTGGGTTTGGGAGGGTGGTCTGTAGCATGCAACAAACTGTAGGGCAGTCCTACCCATGGTTAATTGCACCTGGATATTCCCCGCTGCTACGTGCATCTCTGCCAACCTGGAGGTGTGTGTATCCTTCATGGAAATGGAGACTCCCCCTCCTTCTGTGTTATGTCCGGGTTATGGTCCTGAACGCGTGATATGGGGTATGACCCGATAGTGCTGGGGTGCTCTCAGCAGCCCTGATCAATGTTTCAGTCACAGCACTGACATCGATGTCCTCCATACTGAGGAGGGCATTTGAGGGTGTGCAGCTTGGGTGTAGACCACTGGCACTGAGCAGTATTACCCTGTGTGTTCTCCAGGTTTGTAGTGTAGGGTGGTAGGTTTATCATTCCAGCCTTGCCTGCAGTGGGCACTGTGGGGGTGGCAGGTGCCTTAGCCAAACCCTTGAAGACCAGGGGCGACAGGTGCGAGCCATACCTTGCGGGGGCGTGCCAAGCATGTCATCCCAGGTATGAGGAATCTGGATCCCCTCAGACTGACACCGGTAACCAGGCACATTATCAAGGGTGACCACTTTGAGCCAGTATAGTGGCATCATACTTGATGAGGGTGGGATACTGCCCAGGGTCAGGGACATGCCGGCCTGGGCTACACAATCTGAGTGGCCCTCTATGTCTCCTTTAATGTATCCCAGGGTGGTATGTCTCCAGTCGTTGACACCAGCATGGGCAATGACCGCTTCATACCTGTACATGCTGCGGAGTGACCTCAGTGTGTGTGTTATGTGGCGTATTCCAGCGCCCGGCAGGCATCCTACTGTGATCATTCCCTTGTTCAGTCTGGTGGGTGGGATGTCGGTGTGTCTGACAGTGGCGTCACCCATTACAGGTGTGTCTGGCAGTGTGTGTGTTGCCTTTGGGGCTCTGACAGTTTAGCACACTGATGTTGAGAACTATGTGTTGCATGTCCTATGTCTTGTGGAGGCAGTTGCTTGTGTGTCTGCTTCAGAGGGCTCGTTAGGTTCGTGACATGTCTTAACAGTGCCTCCAGGTATGTCTTAGTGTGTTCATGTGTTTGATTAGCATTTGCGATAGTCACATGTGACACTGGGTATGTGGTGTGCATGGTGTCCTTCCCCTCCCGCTTGGTCTTGCCGGTCATGGTTTGAGAGAGCACAGCTCCCTGTCTGGCTATATAGTTGCGTCTGTCACATGTATTATGTTCATTGGGGGAGGTGCGGCTTGTCCGTGTCCATGAGGCACCTGTAACAGTGGCCAGGACACCCAGATTCACCATCTGAACAGGAGAGGTCGCTAGCAATTGACCCTTCGACATGCCAGAGAACGTGAATGCATTTGCTGTGTAACTGGGTCAGAAGGCACCTATAGGGAAGTGGGTACACAAGGGGATTCTAGGCCAGTGTAGTACTCCATTTAGTATACATGTACTTTACCTATGTAGGAATACTATGGGAGCAGGTGCAGAGCTTTTGTGATATAGTGAACAGACAGTCGGGATTGCAAGAAGAGAGGTCATATACATAAACCTGCGGAGCACAGAGCCGGATACAGTGTAACGTTGCTGACACGGTACATGAGGCACATGTCCACACATATACTGCACCTGACGCCTGTGGTCGGTGCCACAGGCTACGGTGGACAGAGACATCACATACATGGCATGACACAGTACAGGTATGGTGACATTCTGCAGGTGTCGTACACAGTGTGCTGGCTACTGACCGCAGGTGTCACCTGTCAGCTGTGGTGCACGGTGTTCGACAGTCGGATGCTGTACCGGTACAGGAATATGCCCGCATTTGCGGTGCATACACCTCTATGGCACACACACCATTGTGTGCAGATGGGGACACCTGTCTGTGTGGTCAGCACCCTCACAAGACAATGCACCCACGCGCCATGTCACAGGGGGTGGTCTTGCACAGGTGGCCAGTAAGGCTCACAGGTATGGCAATGACAGGGCTGTACAATGCAGCACCAGTACAGGATGGTCACCCTACCTTTGTGGTCAGTGTCCAGTCACAACACTATATCTGCATACACCCTCTCAACAGGCAGCAGACATACACACATGTTGACACAATGACATGGTGGTGGCCACACATGTCTACATGGAGGGATGACGTGTTGCATGTACTGCACCATCCACATCGATGCAACCCACACTGATGTAGGTACAGATCTCTACCATGGTGTACAGTGATGTGTGGCACGTGGCACATAGTCCCCCCGATCTGTGGCATACATGGGCACACATTCCTGCACACATGTTGGTGCTAGGAATGCCACACCCACTACATGGGATTTGTGCAGGCGTGCAGCAGTATGTGGTGCATCCTGCGTACTACCACTGTATCTGGCAGCTGTGCCAGTATCTGCACTTGGGAGGTGGTAGGGGTTACAGTGGCAATGTGACATATGGTCAATCACGCATGGCTGATGGGTATGCATCATGGCAGTGCTGTCATGTAAAGGCAACATAGCAGACTGTATGCACATGGCAGGGTAGGATGGTGTGTGACACACCTGTGACCAGCACCTGCACACATGCATGTGGACAGGTGTTTAAACACATGGTGTACACACAGACTGCCATGCGTGCTGTTACTATGCCACCATATGACGGCCCCCATGATGGGTATGCATGTGGTAGGGGGTTGCAACTGTGTTACGGACACTGGACACTGCTCCTGCACGGATGCACCGTGCACAGTACATGTGTCACATGTATCCCCTGTTGCCATTTGTGTATGCATTGCTACGTTGTGACGTGTGTCAACATACATGGAACATGGACTGTGGTATGGTATCACAGCTGTCACATGCAAACTGTACAAGGGTATGTGTCCCAGTGAACACCACTACACCCTGTAGGGGGTGCATACCACAGACATGTGTCCGCCTTCCCTTCGTGTGTGTATTACCGCGTATGCCTGTGTTATGCATGTAGTACATCACAGGCTTCGTATGTGTCCTGTGTGCAGTCCATGCACACAGCCAGGAAAGCACATATGTGACATATCCGGACATTGTTTCACTGTGGTACAGCTGCAGTCAAGCGTCATATCTGTGTCAGGCCCGTGGTATGTGTGGAGCACACCTGTCCATGTATACCGGTACGGGTGGACTACATCACACCTGGGGGATCATTGATAGTACATGTGTACTCTGCACGACGGACGTACACCGCCACATAGTCTTCTGGACATATGTCACATGCAGTTGCTGGACCGTGAGGCATACTACTGCACCGATGACATGGTGCTGGCATAGCAGCTACAGTGTTCACTACAGTGTGTACATGTTCAGCCTGCACCCATGACGCCTGTGCTGTCATCTGTGTGTGTACGTGTGACTGCATGTGTGTCCACCCTGTGCGTGTGTATGGGTTTACCTGGCCGTGACTTGCGGTGTGTGCACTCCGTCTGCATGTCGGATGGCGCGTAGCACATACTACGTGTGTGAGCATGGCCGGGTTGCTGTTGTGTGGGTGGACACACACGACGGTCCACATTCTGCCTCCCATGCAGTCGCCCCATGTGTATGCATGTCTGCACTGTGCCGATTCTAAGTGTCTGAGCATGCCCAGTAAGCAGCTGTGTAGATGGACACACAGTACAGTGCACACCGCGCCCGTCTGCATTGATACCCCGTGTGCATGCCTGTTTCCCCTTCACAACTGCCATGTCTGTGGCATGGCCAGGTTGCTGTTGTGTGGGTGGACACACATGACGGTCCACATTCTGCCTCCCATGCCGTCGCCCCATGTGTATGCATGTCTGCACTGTGCCGATTCTAAGTGTCTGAGCATGCCCAGTAAGCAGCTGTGTAGATGGACACACAGTACAGTGCACATTGCGGCTGTCTCCATTGATACCCCGTGAGCATGTCTGTCTCCCCTTCACAACCGCTAGGTGTGAGAGGCATGGCCAGTACACCATTCGGGGGTACACACTACAGTCGGCACCGATGTCTGCTACTAGGCGTGTAGCCATGGCCAATGACATCCTGCATAGCCATGGTGACCATCCAGGTGACTCATATGTGGCTGTTATGCCACAATGGCTGCCTACATCCTGCACGTCGGATGCCCTCTCATAGGGTATACTGTATGTGGCGCATCCTGTATTCATGTCGTGATGTACTGCTCCGTAGTTAGTTGGTATTCCCGACTGCAGCACTACCGTGTTACTGTACGGCCACCTTGGGATGGCAACAGGCTGTGTGACTGCGCACTCTGTCTTCATTCCCTATCGGCTGCCTTGCCTCTGCAGATGATACCACCCACCTAGGGGTATGCCTCCTGAGAGTGCTGTGCTCAGTAATCTCGGTAGTGCACTCTGTAAATGCATCATGCTGTAGTGAGTTCATGTAGGTAGGCGTAGGTTCGACACCCGGCCCTTCCCTGTGTGTGTGTGTGTGTGTGTGTGTGTGTGTGTGTGTGTGTGTGTGTTTCCAGCTGCCTCTGCAGATGAACATGCTTTTAGATGCTTCGCAACACATACCTTGGCTATTGTCAGCTATTCCCTTACGGGTGATGTCACCCGCCTAGAAGTATGCCTCTGACAGCGCTGTGCTCAGTAATCTCGGTAGCGTTTTGTAAATGCATCATGTTGTAGTGAGTTCATGTAGGTAGGCGTAGGTTCGACTCCCGGCCCTTCCCTGTGTGTGTGTGTGTTTCCAGCTGCCTCTGCAGATGAACATGCTTTTAGACGCTTCGCAACACATACCTTGGCTATTGTCAGCTATTCCCTTATGGGTGATGTCACCCACCTAAAAGTATGCCTCTGACAGCGCTGTGCTCAGTAATCTCAGTAGCGCATTCTGTAAATGCATCATGCTGTAGTGAGTTCATGTAGGTAGGCGTAGGTTCGACTCCCGGCCCTTCCCTGTGTGTGTGTGTGTGTGTGTGTGTGTGTGTGTGTGTGTGTGTGTTTCCAGCTGCCTCTGCAGATAAACATGCTTTAGACGCCAACACATACCTTGGCTATTGTCAGCTATTCCCTTATGGGTGATGTCACCCACCTAGAAGTATGCCTCTGACAGCGCTGTGCTCAGTAATCTTGGTAGCGCATTCTATAAATGCATCATGCTATAGTGAGTTCATGTAGGTAGGCGTCGGTTCAACTCCCGGCCCTTCCCTGTGTGTGTGTGTGTGTTTCCAGCTGCCTCTGCAGATGAACATGCTTTTAGACGCTTCGCAACACATACCTTGGCTATTGTCAGCTATTCCCTTACGGGTGATGTCACCCGCCTAGAAGTATGCCTCTGACAGCGCTGTGCTCAGTAATCTTGGTAGCGCGTTCTGTAAAAGCATCATGCTGTAGTGAGTACATGTAGGTAGGCGTAGGTTCGACTCCCGGCCCTTCCCCATGTGTGTGTGGGGTGTGTGTGTTCACAGCTTCCCTAGTAGAGTGTAGTTATTTTAGACGCTTGGCAACACATACCTTGGCTATCGGCGGCTATTCCTTTACGGATGTTGTCACCCACCTGGACATGTGCCTCTGACGGTGCTGTGTTCGGTTGTCCACGTAGCACGTTCCATACCTGTGTCATACTGTTGTGCGGTTGCGTATGTGGGGGTGTGGTCAATCACCATGCCTGCCACATGTGTGTGTGTGTGTCTATGCTCCAAGCTGCATGGGTTCATAGGGTATGGCTTTAGAGTTTCCGCAGAACACTCATATCCTGCTGCCATCCCTGTGTTTGTGGATGGTGAGACGCAGCTCGTGGACTGCCTGTGTGCCTGCTGTGGTTGGCGACCTCCGTAGCGTGTTCTCCACGTGCACCCTGCTATGGTGTGGTGGGGTGGTGCTGTGTACGTTACACTCACGGGCTTGCCACATGTGTCCGTCTGTATCTCTGTCATTGTATATCTACATACCTATGTTGTGCCCATACCGCTGCTCTTGCATGGACAGCTGTCTGTCCCATGTATCGCATATTTGCACGGCTGACACATAGAACTGTGGTACGATGCATATCCACTCATTGTCCATGCAGCGTCCGTATTCCAGAACACCCTAGAGGCATCTGCTCGAAATCGTCGCAGACAGCTATCCTTGCTGTCCTGGCACTGTACCCGTACGCCATAAACCTTGTGTGTAATTGCCTATTTATGGTGTGTGTATGTCTAACTGTGCTGTATGCATGGTGGGTGTGTGTCCGCTATAGCCATCTGTGCAGGTGTCGCCACTATGGGTAATCCTTGTGGACCGTTGTTGCATGTGCACTTGTGCACAAACCTGGAGACCTTACTACCCCAACTCTGGCAGCGGCCTTAGATTGACCGCTGCCCTAGGCTATAGGGCTCCATGGCCCACCACCACAACACATGGTGCCCCATCCTGGTATACCTACATGACATACCTACTAGACAGTTGGCCCTACTAGTGCGGCGCCCTAGGCAGCCGCAGGATTGGCGTATGCCTACGGCCGGCTATGGGCACATCACAAGGCATACGTCTACATTCAGTGTTTTACGAAGGCTAGGTTATAATACCAGAGGGGGGACCTCATCAACTATGCTTTAGAATGCGGATCTAGATGGATTATTAGGTGGAGGGTTGACCACACACCGGGGCTGACTGATGAAACACTGATGAAGCCTCTTTTGAGAAGCAGGTGGCTTAAACCCCCGTAACAGGAATGTAGTTTAGGTACAGATATACAGTTAACACACATTAGTCCACTCTTTCAGTTGTGTACCACTGTATTACATTGATATGATGTGCATATCTTCTATATATATTGTTAGATCTTTGATTGATGTGTATTAGGCATAGTACAATATCATATAATACATGTGTTAATAGGATGTTTTTGGAGATGTTAATATATGTGTGTGTAGTTAACATTGCGTCTGTGCTTTATATGCTGTGGTTACATGTTCATTGTTTGCTGAGGAATTAACCAATGAAAGTGTAAGGGGGGATATTTAAAGCCTGGATGCTTTTATGTTATGTGTAAGTCTGACGGAGCCTACGGGTGAAAGCGCTTACATGTCTATGAAGGAACCTTTGTATACCATTTGTGACCTGTCCTGGACAATGTCTCGTTGACTGTTTCATCTACCTATGTGTGTTTTGGATTGTGTGCCATAAGGTGCCAGCGGTTCTTTGATGTTGATTAGGTGTATTCCATGGTCAATTGACATTAATCCTATTAATTCACTGAAGGATGTTCTTCATAAGTGGGAACGCCATAGTTTGACCATCCTATGACCTTCCTAGCTGACGTTGTTATTGTGCCATTGGTATGTGTTCCACAGGTCTCCCATTTGTTCCGCGGTATGGAAGCGAGTGATCCCCATTTTGGTGCTGGCAGATTGAGTGCTGTGTACGCCGGTATTCGCACGGCAGTCTGACTTTGTATGGGGAGTGTCTACTGTAGTCCCTATCTGTATTTCCTGTGTTATGCCTCACTGCAGCTGTGTGATTCCACCAGGTTTGCAGTTATGGGTGCCATCTTGGTCGTACGCTTGTCCATCCATGGGAATTGCCTACTTGACACTGGTATAGGGCAGTACACATTTCACACCTGCATTTAGCATTATCCGGTGGATGCTTTGCATTATTAGTGGGGAGTAAGGCATGTGCTACTCCCACATCCCTCACATGGGGCGGGACAACGGATTATCTGCCAAACAACACCGAGCCCCATTTCTGCATACCCAGGATCCCATGGCTGCAACCCTCGATGGTACCCATTACACATCCGTCATGTAATGCGGAATGGGATGTGGACGCACTTCTATGGACTCTACAATCTGGGGATTTCTGTTCATATGTCCTGCATTTCATGGACACTTGTCATCAACCTTGAACACGCTGGTGGTGCATATGTCTGGCTGTGCCGTAGTCACGGCTGTCAGTTCTTCTGGGTCTTTCGATCGCAGCTGGTTGACATTGCATACGGATGAATTTTTGGGGTCCTACAATGGACACCAATGTGCATATGTAAAGTGTAGAACTTGTTGGACTGTGTCCATCTGGCCAGTGGGTTTCACTGCTGCTGTATGTTCCCCAATCGCGGATGTCTGTTTGACTACCCATATTATGTAGTGCTACGTTAACCAGGTTTTTCTAAACTGAACCCAAATGGTGTAAATCCAATGATGCAGGCTAACAAATGCTTTAACTAATCCTCAGATGTCCCATTAGGAAATTTCCGCCACTGTATTGTCAAAATAACACAACCAAAACATGTAGATCCTATTAATTCATTGAAGGATGTTCTTTATAAGTGGGAACACCATAGTTTAAAGATCCTATGACCTTCCTAGTTGATGTTGTTGGTGTGCCATTAGTATGTGTTCCGCAGGTCGCCCATTTGTTCCGCAGTATGGTAGCGAGTGATCCCCATTTTCTTGCTGGCAGATTGAGTGCTGTGTACGCGGTATTCATGGCGGTCTGACTTTGTATGGGGAGTGTGTACTGTAGTCCCTATCTGTATTTCCTGTGTTATGCCTTACTGCAGCTGTGTAATTCCACCAGGTTTGCAGTTATGGGTGCCATCTTGGTCGTACGTTTGTCCATCCATGGGAATTGCCTACTGGACACTGGTATAGGGCTGTACTCATTTCACAGCTGCATTTAGCATTCTCCGGTGGATGATTTGCATTATTGGTGGGGAGTAAGGCATGTGCTATACCCACATCCCTCCCACGGGGCGGGACAATGGATTAACTGCTAAACAACACCGAGCCCCATTTCTGCATACCCACGATCCCATGGCTGCAGCCCTCGACGGTACCCATTACACATCCTTCATGTGTGCGGGACTGGGATGTGGACGCACTTCTATGGACTCGACCATCTGGGGATTTCTGCTCATATGTCCTGCATTT
The DNA here is from genome assembly GCF_019279795.1 of Protopterus annectens. Lineage (NCBI taxonomy): Eukaryota > Metazoa > Chordata > Ceratodontiformes > Protopteridae > Protopterus > Protopterus annectens. The sequence continues at coordinate 1,979,893,538 of NC_056735.1, read as the reverse complement.
CATGGACACTTGTCATCAACCTTAAATACGCTGGTGGTGCATATGTCTAGCTGTGCCGTAGTCACGGCTGTTACTCCTTCAGCGTCACTCGCTCCATCTCGTACATATTGCATAGGGTTAATTTTTGGGGTCCTACAATGGACACCAATGTGCATATGTAAAGTGTAGAACTTGTTGGACTGTGTCCATCTGGCCAGTGGTTTTGACTGCTGCTGTTTGTTCCCCAATCGCGGATGTCTGTTTGACTACCCATATTATGTAGTGCTACAACATCCAGGTTTTTCAAACCTGAAACCAAATGGTGTACATCCAAGGATGCAGGTTAGCAACTGCTTTACATAATCCTCAGAAGTCACAATAGGAAATATCCACCACTGTATTGTCAAAATAACACCACCATAACATGTAGATCCTATTAATTCATTGAAGGATGTTCTTTATAGGTGGGAACGCCATAGTTTAACCATCCTATGACCTTCCTAGTTGACGTTGTTGGTGTGCCATTAGTATGTGTTCCGCAGGTCACCCATTTGTTCCACAGTATGGCAGCGAGTGATCCCCGTTTTGGTGCTGGCAGATAGAGTGCTGTGTACGCCGGTATTCGCATGGCGGTCTGGCTTTGTATGGGGAGTGTGTACTGTAGTCCCTATCTGTATTTCCTGTGTTATGCCTTACTGCAGCTGTGTAATTCCATCAGGTTTGCAGTTATGGGTGCCATCTTGGTCGTACGCTTGTCCATCCATGGGAATTGCCTACTGGACACTGGTATAGGGCTGTACACATTTCACAGCTGCATTTAGCATTCTCCGGTGGATGCTTTGCATTATTGGTGGGGAGTAAGGCATGTGTTACTCCCACATCCCTCCCACGGGGCGGGACAACGGATTATCTGCCAAACAACACCGAGTCCCATTTCTGCATACCCAGGATCCCATGGCTGCAACCCTCGACGGTACCCATTACACATCCTTCATGTGTGCGGGAATGGGATGTGGACGCACGTCTATGGACTCGACAATCTGGGGTTTTCTGTTCATATGTCCTGCATTTCATGGACACTTGTCATCAACCTTGAACACGCTGGTGGTGCATATGTCTAGCTGTGCCGTAGTCACAGCTGTCAGTTCTTCTGGGTCTCGATGCAGCGGTTGACATTGCGTACGGATAAATTTTTGGGGTCCTACAATGGACACCAATGTGCATATGTAAAGTGTAGAACTTGTTGGACTGTGTCCATCTGGCCAGTGAGTTTGACTGCTGCTGTATGTTCCCCAATCACGGATGTCTGTGTGACTACCCATATTATGTAGTGCTACGTAACCGGGATTGTCTAAACTGAACCCAAATGATGTAAATCCAATGATGCAGGCTAACAAATGCTTTAACTAATCCTCAGATGTCCCATTAGGAAATGTCCGCCTCTGTATTGTCACAATAACACAACCAAAACATGTAGATCCTATTAATTCATTGAAGGATGTTCTTTATAAGTGGGAACGCCAAAGTTCAAACATCCTATGACCTTCCTAGTAGACGTTGTTGGTGTGCCATTAGTTATGTGTTCCGCAGGTTGCCCATTTGTTCCGCAGTATGGAAGCGAGTGATCCCCATTTTCTTGCTGGCAGATTGAGTGCTGTGTATGCCGGTATTCGCACGGTGGTCTGACTTTTTGTGTGGAGTGTGTACTGTAGTCCCTATGTGTATTTCCTGTGTTATGCCTTACTGCAGCTGTGTAATTCCACCAGGTTTGCAGTTATGGGTGCCATCTTGGTCGTACGTTTGTCCATCCATGGGAATTGCCTACTGGACACTGGTATAGGGCTGTACACATTTCACAGCTGCATTTAGCATTCTCCAGTGGATGATTTGCATTATTAGTGGGGAGTAAGGCATGTGCTATACCCACATCCCTCCCACGGGGCGGGACAACGGATTATCTGCCAATCAACACCGAGCCCCATTTCTGCATACCCACGATCCCATGGCTGCAACTCTCGACGGTAGCCATTACACACCGTTCAGGTGTGCGGGAATGGGATGTGGACGCACCTCTATGGACTCGTCAATCTGGGATTTCTGTTCATATGTCCTGCATTTCATGGACACTTGTCATCAACCTTAAACACGCTGGTGGTGCATATGTCTAGCTGTGCCGTAGTCACGGCTATCGCTTCTTCTGGTAGTACGATAGCAGCTGAATGGTATTCCATAAGGATCAATTTTTGGGTCCTACAATGGACACCAATGTGCATATGTAAAGTGTAGACCTTGTTGGACTGTGTACATCTGGCCAGTGGTTTTGACTGCTGCTGTATGTTCCCCAATCGCGGATGTCTGTTTGACTACCCATATTATGTAGTGCTACGAAAACCAGGTTTTTCAAAACTGAAACCAAATGGTGTACATCCAAAGATGCAGGTTAACAACTGCTTTAAATAATCCCCAGAAGTCCCAATAGGGAAGTATCGCCACTTTATTGTCAGAATGACACCACCATAACAGGTAGATCACGAGCACTTTACGGTCTTACCGGGCATTTTCAAGTGTAATTAGCAGAAACATATAACTAAATAAATAATAATACATATTTTAATAATAAAGTTAATACTATGTTATTTGGACATTAGCTTCTGCTATTGTCATACAATGCTGTGGGTGGTGCCGGTTACCATACATATGGCTTTCTCATAAGCTGACTTCACATTTCTAAACACTAGTGTGGCCTCCTTTAAGGCCCCTGAGCCAGTGGTGAACATTACTCAAGCCACTGCATCACTTACATATGCCTTCTACCAGCACCTACAGGACTGCATGGATCAGGCAATCCGTTACCCAACTGTGGGTCTTTGTACCAATGCCAAGCATCCAGTGTGGTGTACCCCAGCCATACACAAGCTCTACAATGAGAGGAGGTAGCTACTACAAGGCAGAGCAGACTCCTTGTGAGGTATGACACCCTTGCTCATTATATGTGAAGAACTACAAGCTCTCATGACATCATCCGGGACAGGTCCCACAGATATATCACCAAGGACTCGACAGACAATCATACGGCCTTCTTTAGCTATGTTGGACACCTGGGAGGAAACTCCCAGATATACTCTGACTGGGTTCACAATGATGTGAGGTTTACTGAACATACACACATTGCCAACATACTGGTTGACAGGTTCGGTGAAGACATCTCCACCCCCCCCCACATGGAGAGATGTCTGTACCAGAAGATTGTGGCCCCCGAATGTTCTGTAACGCACAGGTGGGACATGCTCTCCAAGGTAGTGAACACAGCATCCATGGGACCAGATGGTGTCCCGGCTGTGTACTCCGCAATCTCATTGAGGAATTAGACCCACAGTTAGGACAGCTGTTTAATCTTAGCCTCACCTCAGGTAACGTACCCAAGTTGTGGCGCACGGCGACTGTAGTCCCACTTCACAGGGGCAGTGGCTCCACTGACCCTGGTTAATACCGTCCCATTAGCTTGAGAAGCCTTATCTGCAAAGACATGGGGAAGGATCATACTGGAGCTCATAGATGACGACATAGGGGACCTGCATACTTTGCATCCAACCCAGTTTGGCTTGATCAAGGGCAGATCATGCGTTTAAAACTTGGTTGACATTTTAGGAACAGTCACCGAGGCCATTGATGAGGGTCAGGCAGTCCATACAGCCTACCTCGACCTGGCAAAGGCCTTCAACACAATACCCCTCGGGTATCATTGATAAACCCATCGGCTTGGATGTGAACCCGTACATCGCAGGATGGGTTGCAAACTGGCTAGGTGACACAACCCACACGGTCATAGTTGCTGGCACCATGTCAGACTCACTGCCAGTCACAGGCGGTGTCCCACGGGGCTCTGTCCTGGGTCCACTCTTTTTCTGCATCTACATTTCCAAAGTACAAGCAAACACAGGGGGGTTATGGCTGACATTGTTTGCAGATGACTGCAAACTGGGTGCCATAGTGGGATGGACATCTGACACAGATATCCTTCAAAGGGGCCTCACAGATATGGATATCTGCTGCCAGGGACATGGCCTACAGCTAAATGCCGGTAATGCATAGTCATACCCATCGGGAAGAACAAGGTCACCCCTAGCCATATGGGTGGCAGTCCACTGAGCACAGAGGGAATTATCAGGGATCTGGGGACCCAGGTTGTCAGTCACCATTAGATTCGACACACACGTTGCTAGCGTGGTTCGGTAGAACTTCTACATTGCCCACCTGATCGTGCAGGGATTCACATCTAGATCAGGGTAGGTCATCATCTCCTTGTACTCATTACTCATTAGACCTATGATTGAGTACATTGCCCCATTCGGAAGGTATCTGACCCGACACCTGCAGCAGCTGGGAAGGCCCCATAGGTTCATCGTCAGACGGATGCAGGGTGTCAGGTATTTGTGTTATGCTGCCCGACTGTAAGGACTCCTGCTCCATTCAGTCACATACCACTTGTTCAGTGGTGACCTGTGCCTGACATACGAGGCCATGTCGACCCATATTTGATGACTATGCTTCACCTAATGGATCTACATCCCTCAGAACCACAGGGGCAGGTGACGTGAACCTTGACACGGTCATTAATAGAATGTGTTGGAGGGACAGATACATCACCCAGACACTCACTATGCTGTGGAACAACATCCCAGTACATGTGAGGCAAAGAACCTTGCTGGCCTTGTTCGAGGGGGATCTTGTCCAATGGATGGGGGATTGTGGATATACCCCAGGGGTTACATCATTGTCACTGCTTGACAGAGGTACAGCAATATAATAGGCATTTTATCTCCAGACTGGAGGGTTGGCAAAGGAAACATAACTATGGCCTAGGGTTATGACTGCCCTTGGGTAGATATGTACCTATGGACCTATGAACCTATGTTCATAGTTTGTCCCATTCACACTTGTCTATCCCCTATCCTCATTCATATGTGTATATTTCTGTGGCACATGATTGAACTATGTATTCCCTGCAGGTATGCTGTCTACAGTGCACATACGTCACGGTTGATTACAGTGTATCTGTGTACCTACCTCTGTGATACTGAGGACTACCACACATCCTTCACAGCGTTACATGCATATGTCCATACTATTATTCTTTGGCCTGGGGGGGTTGTTAGGGCAACGGTTACACATGTCCCTGTTTGTGCACGCGTCATGGTGGTCTTTGACCAGCCTCCGTTGCTATCGTGGGATGGACGGTAGTGTTGGTGTGTGTTTGGGATGTGTTTTCACTGTCGGTACATCTGTGGGAGGTGGGGTTGGCACATGTTCCTCTTTGCAGGGAGCCCCATCCTGGACATTTGTGTCATGCATCGACACTTGGCACGTACCATATGTCCTGTGCTATTCCCACAGTCATGTATGCCTTCCTGCATTACTACTGCATGTTACTGGCTGTTTGTATCTGGTACACATGGCTATTATGGTGGATAGCTTGGCCTATTCCCATGCTATGACATACCCATTCATCCAGGCATATACATGTTATTCCATCCTTTGCATTAGTCGTGGGTGTTTGGCCGTCCGGCAATGCTATTCTCAATGTGTGATGTCCCACCTTCACCTTCTGTGCCTGTGGCACCCTGTTGGGGTGTCCTGCTTGGTGGGCAGATGTTCCGCCATATGTGTTGTGTTTGACATGTCTGCATAGCTAATCATCAGTACGGTGGCTAAACATACTGCCTTGTCCAGATGTGCACAGTTATGGGCACCATGGCGTGTGCATGCCTATGGGGTTTCGACAGGTCCATACCACATGCGGGATGTACACATTCTGCCGACACATTCACATGCGGCCATTTGGATATCTGTACCTGAGGTGGGATGTTAACATGTGGGGTACATATTTGCCCGCGTGGCACTGCCTAGGACAATACTTATTACTACATTTCAGGTATACCCATTGTGTGTAGGTGTGTAGCTGCGCAAGGCTGCTAGCTGGGTTGGGTGCACGGTCGTACATGGGTGCGGGTTACATGCTATGACGGGACTGTTGTATATTACATTTGCATGCATGGGTTCTGCTTCTGGATATTACGCTTATCCTATGTGTATGCGACGGGCACGTTGCTGGGTGTAGTACATGTTGCTATGCACATGTTTGTCTGTGTTTAGGGTATCTAGTTTCTTTCTTGTTGTTATATCGACACGGCTACCCGGCTGTGTACTCTCACTACTGCTGGTGACCATGCCCATGTGGCTACTTCTATGTAGGTGCGGCGCGCTGACATGCTGCGGTACACCTTCACTGGGTATGCCCACTGACAGTGCATTGCGTGATGGACACGGTATTACGCGTATCCTTTGTTCCTTGGACGGGTACACTTTGGACTTCGTGGGTTAATGTTTGGTTCTCCGTTTTGTGTGAATGGGTACTATGTTGCATAGTCTGCATACGTTTCATTATCCACGGACCCTTGCTGGTGCGGTTACTATTGCAGGCGGCCTGTGGAAGTCAGCACTTTAGGTTGCTCATCGCCTGCCGGCTTGGCCACGCCTACGGCCGCATCCTACTTGGGCTCACTCATGTGCCCTCCGCACGTGTCTGTGGTTGCGGCGCGCACTCATTACTATGCATATGGCGCTGCTACGCCGATTATTCACTGCACTGCCGGCGCAAGCCTTACACCGGCCTTGCGCCGAGCTTCATGAATCCCGGGGACAGTCTTTCCTATTGTAAAACATGTAACAAGGACTGTGTGGTTGTGAATTATAGGGTTGCTGAAAGGTTATAGTTAATAAGCAGCATCTTGACTGATCATTGTTAGGTCAATGAAATGAAAGACTTTACTACTGATTAACCTGTATAATCTTTCTAAGATTAAATCTTTATGGGCTAATCTCTCCAGTTTAATACTAGAATATGTAAAGCTGGTTAAAGTTACACACCCATAATGCATTAGCATTTGTAGAAGCACAGTTCTCCTCTGTGTAGTATGTCAGATTGAAGGATTGTGAGCTATAGCTTCCTCTCATTCATTTAATAACTTCAGAGGAGTACAAGCTGCTATAATTTTCATCCATTATTCCAAAATTATAACTTTTGCTTGATCTATATCTATGCAAGACTGCATACATACGTAAGAAGGCAAAATCTTCATCATATTATTGATAAATACTAGAACTCCCTTTAACTGCGGTGGTGGTGCTGCGGTAGGGTTGTCGCCTCACAGCAAGACGTTGTGCCGTTCGATTCTCAGCTAGAGCGTCTTCTGTGTGGAGACATGCGTGAATGGGCGTACCTTCATTGAAGGTTGTGCATCAGGGCTGGTAACTCGGCACGTAAAAATCAACTACCAATCATTAGCGGACCGGAGTTTTCGCTGTGGCAACCCCTAATCAGGAAAAGCCGAAAGACACAAACTAGAACTCCCTTACAATCATGGGAGATTTTAATTTTATCAGGTAACCTGAATATCAGTGCACTGTTTAAGACATGTCTGCATCTCTCTCCAGACTACTAAGGAAGCAAATCAGTTAAGAATAGTAGGAGATCTACAATATGACTTGGAGCCATCATACACTATTCAAGTAATAACCATGTGGATAAATGTTAGGTATAGATATATAAGTAGATAGGTATTACCACCACCCTGCTGAATGACAGTTTGATAATTTGGAATAGTAACTGTTGCACTCTGTTACTATTTCAAGTAGTGTTTACTTTCTATTTTAAAATAATAGTACAATTCAAAGACGTATTTGTACCATTATTGGGCTTGGGAATTCAGGGGTTGGGTTGTGTTTTGAAGGTGTTCAAGATTACTTTTATGGCAGGTGCTCTTCTATACGATCATATAACAGTGCAGTAAGGGGTTGGAGGTGTAGTGGGGCTTGACCCCCTCTGAAAAACACTTTTTAAAGTTGTTTTAATGGAGTGGAATTAAATGCATATATTTTGATCTTGCGCACACAAACATGCATGGTAGTGAAATATTTATTTAAATACGTTTTAGGGTATTTCTGTTAATGTGAAGTTTGCCTTTTTATTCTCTCCTTCCTTTTGATTTATTTTCTATGATACTAAGTTGTTAAAAGTACTCCTTACATTCAGTTAGCCATGTGAATGTAGGCCATTATCACCGGGCCTTGTGAATCTGGGTTCTGAAATCATTACAAAGCTAAATTCCTAAAACTTTGGTTTAGTTTCCCTCCTAATGAAGAATTTATTGATGGAGTAATTACTGTTGTTATCTGTTTCAACCTAAGGGGGCCATGAGGCTAATTGTGCTGATTTCATAGTCAAAAATAAAGGCTGACTTGTTTTACCCACATACAGATTATTGATTATGCAAGGTACGCTTCTTGCTTTTGAACTGTAAAAGCTGAACTTGATGATATATAATACCTGCTAACTCAATGTCTGTTTAATGTCTTGAGTAGGGAGTTTACAATATCAAGTCAAAAGAACCATGTACTGCATATATTTAAAGAGAGGCTGCACATGTTCAGTAAGAAAAGGAAAAATAAGGTTAACAGAGCATATGCAGGAAATATTTAATAGAAACAATGAACTTGCATGGACAGTCAGCAGCTCCAGTATTTCAAAATAACCTCTCAAGTTTTCAAAAGGTTCGCCAAGTGATGCAGACTTCAGGATGAACTCTTGGGTCTTCTATTCCTTAAAAGTCCGGCTTTCAGTGTAACTACTAACTCTTTGAAAGATGGAAATCTTCAGCGATGTATTTTGGTAATTATGCAATCCAGACTCACCTTCTTCTACTTTACACTCTCCACAAACTCTGGATTTAAAGCACCTTGCTAGAGGTTGCTTTGTGAAGAGGCTCTGGTCTTAAAGCTTTGATAGATGGGCTGACAGTGTAATTATATAAGTTGCTTCCACCATTGCTATAGATTTGTCCTGGCAAGGATGTCAGTTTATTCTGGAAAAGAAAACAGCCCCAACTTCACAGAAGCAAGTTTTAGTAGCTCCTGTCCTGAAGCAAAAAAGTTCACAGTGCATTGTTATGGATATTGGACTTAGAGCCATAGCAAGGGTGGGTTGAAGAGGGCAACCCTTCTGGGTGCAAGGTGTTTACAGAAGTGATCAAGAAATGCTGAGTGGTCATCAGTGCACTATTGGCATTCATCAGCAAATGCTGATAGTGCATTTGGAGTCAGGGCTGAAGCTCTTCAGCACGTTGTGTGAGGTATAAGATATAGCAGCAAGCTTCTTGTTGCAAATGTAACAAGCAGATTGCTATAGTTTTCAACAAAGAAAGAAACTTTTTCTGTCCTCAATTATTTGTGTGTAAGCACCTGTTTTGTTTTTTTTTTTTTGTTTTGTTTTTTGCTTCTTAAGTATGGGATGCCATATTGTGGATTGGTAGAGGGGACAAGAATAGATAAATATGACAATTGCTTTACCTTTTTTTATCTGAATATATCCCTTTTTGCATCAGTAAATGCTCTTGTCTTATACATATGTGGCATATTTAGTAAAATCATAAATCCTATGCTATTGTTTCCAAAGACATGCATCTGGACTGTTTCTCCCCGGGCCTCCACTGAAAATTGACTCGTTCAAGTCAGACTTTCCTGGTAAACAAACGTTAAATAAAATAAATATTGAAACTGACTTTTATTTGTAATGCAAAACCATTTTTTTGTTCAACATCCTAGTGACTATCTTCAAGCCCTTTCTTCAGACTTCCTCATAATAGAAAGAACTGGCTCATTTTTCCATGATCAAGAGAAGGTTTCCATGGCACATTCTTATTCATGTAGATGCAATAACCAAGCATGTTGCTCATTTTGCAGTAGGAGAAAGTCTGGAGCCAGGAGTAGGCAATTACAATCTTTGGGCATGTGCTAACTCACCCAGCTTAACCCCTCTGTGCCATGGCTGTGACTATTGAATTGTTGCTTTCTAGGGAGATACATGTGCACATGATGCACATATAGTAGTTTCCCTGGCATCATGTAGCGCAGGATCACCTTCCCCCATACATCTGTATGTCACATTCCTTCCTCTCCTGTAGAATCAACACTACAGTGGACAGATCCCTCGCCTTCCCACAGAGTGGATACGTTAACCTTGGTCACTCAGGTTCACTCTCCCCTCTTGGCTCTTCCAGCTTCCTTTGCTACTAATCAAATATTGGTAATTTTGGATATAATCAGGGCTTTATCCATCTGTTCAATCATGGTATTTTAATGCTGAAACAGTTATACTTAGTTTCTGGAGCATTTCAAATCTCATTTCCTGTTTATAGTTCCGTTATTGGGCTAAACCTTGCTCTAACAACTTTCTTAGTGGTGTAATCATCTCGGCTGTATTAGATACAAACTTTAGTAGATATTGAATCATTCCTGAAATGGCATTTACACTTGGAAGTTCCTCTAACTTCCTGGACCTGGTTACAGATGCTCTGATATCAAGACATGACCCACTTATTTCAGACATCTCTAGTTGATCTTATTTATATCTCTTCTTATCTAGGTGGACATTTTGATTGATTTAGTATATTCAGCAGCTGAATGAGTGTCTTTTCATATTTAGCTTGTGTCTGACCCACATCAAGTGATCACCATTGATGTTTATAGCGCCTTTTAATTCTTCACCACCTTTAAGAGCACTCTTTGGCACAACTTTAGTGCTGATGGGATATAAAAGGGAAACCTAAAAAATATTTGCCTTCTTAATAGTGTGCTAATCATTAACAGTTTGTAGCTTTGTTTATCTTGCTTTATGTGACAGAATCACCAGTTTACATAGTTTGCATATAGTTCCAAAATTAAATTAGCATTTGGCATTCTTGAGACCACATCTTCAGCTCTAAACAATGGGCAATACTCTCTTTTAGTCAAGTTATTCAGATCTTAAGAGCAATCCATGGGTCTTTCTTGTCTTTTACCATTTTATGCCCATTTCAATGGCTCTAATTGCTTCTTAATGACACCAAATAAGACCATTCTCTTCAGTTCCTCTTCTGCTTTACTTCTGAGTCTTGTGGTTAGTTTTTAGGAGCACATATTTGTGGAACAGCACAACACACTGTTAATTATAAATGATATTCCCCTCACAAGCAATATCTTCTTTAATTCTGAGTTTTAGGCCTAGTTTTTAGGAGGGCGTAGTTCTGGCACAGCACAGTGTTATTTATAAATGATATTGCCCTCACAAGCAACATAATCATGTGAACAAACTGCATACTCATGCAGAATATTATTGTTATAGCTCTGTGGAGTATCTAAGGTGTCGTTTATACTGTGAGCTATTTTTACCATTCATAGTATATCACAAGCCTTGCAAGCCAAAACATTATAAGTTAATTCATTAAATGCTGCGGTTTAAAAACAACTAGCTAGAATTTTGTATGGTACTCACCAGAAATATTTAACCTTGATGTGCCAACCAGTTGCAAGAACAGATTAATAATATGCACACAGCTGTAGCTTGAGGTTTTTCAAGTCTCAATTAAAACTAATCTCTGAGAAAATTTCTGAGCACTTCTGTCTAGTTTAAATTTGACATTCTATCCATTAATTCTCAGCATTTCTTAGTTATTTATTAAATATATAAACGGATTCCAAGCTGAGTATTTTAACTGGTCCCCAGACAATCCACCACTTGGGCCTCACTGACACGAATAAACATCACATACAGATTGACAATGCAGATAAGTCAGTCAACAGGTATGCTTTTTGGGAGTTAAGAAGCAACAGTAATTATTGAAAGCCCATACAAATTCAAGAAAAAACATAACTTATTCAACACATACAATGAAATCCAGACTGAACCCCCCAGATCCTAAAGCTGAGAGGCAGAGATCTTAGTAGCATACCATTATGTAGTTTTGTAATATCAGCATCTAAAATCTCTGTGGGCTGTTGTGCTCTTGCAAATAATAAAGGTCTAATAAATGACAACTTATTTCTAGGCCAACAATAATTACTGATTTTTTTCTGTGAGTATTCATTTGCTGTCTTTTCCTCTTCGGCATATCATAAAGAGGTAAATTCCTTGGGTCTGTGTTCACCTATTGAACAAATACTTCAGCAAAGGGCTGTTCTACAAACAGTAATCCTCGAACATCGCTTTCATTGAAGAGTGAAATCATCGTAAAAAAAATCATCAAAAGGTAATAGTTGGCTAACAACAAGGAAGTACCACACTGCACAAGGTAAACTAAACAAAAACTTTGGAAATTTGCCCTTTTTCCCTCTCTATTGCGATCTTGCAGTTGGTATATATAGTTAGGGGGGTGCAGAGGGTGCAAGGTGTTTACAGAAGTGATCAAGTTGTGGGTGTTGTTGGCCAAATATTACCTTTTAATGATATTTTTACAATGATTTCACTCTTTGATGCAAGAAATGTTCACAGATTACTTTTTGTGGAATAGCCATTTGCTGAAGTTTTTGTTTGATGGTGAACGTAGACCAACATTTCTTTATGGCTTCTTCCTGTGCAATACCCAGAAATGTCATACTCTGAAACTCTTCAGGCTGTTCAGATAATCAGCTTGTAGTGAGGAATAAGGTGAATTTATGGATTCAGATATTCCAAATTTCTTCCAATTTCTTTCTAGAGTAACTTTTCTAGAAGGGTACAGTTGAGCCATATTTACATTGAGACTAATACTTCTTTATTTCTGTTATGAAGTATGGCATTGCTAAACTAGTGATTCACATTCATAAAATCAATCTCTTATGAGTCATTCTATGGATTTCAATCTAAAGACTTCATAGAGATTTCTCTTTTCCCCACATAGTGCAATCATGCAGTTAGTATAGATAAGTAGAAGAAGTGAAAGATATAGAGGCCTACATGTTGGGCTGCAGGATGGCTTGCCATCCTGCCAGAAAAGCTTTTCTTTGTATTTTACTGCTGTCTACTGGGGTTTATAATTGACTGACTATAATTTTTGCATTGCTGTTTTGTTACTCAGACACAAAACCTTTGGGCTTTCATTAAGAAACCTTAATTCCAAACACAAACACTACAGAAAACAAATATATTTGTTTACTTCTGTAGATATGTCTTCAGTTCAGGTCTGCCACTTATCCTGCCACTGTCAGACACCACGTCACATCAGGAAGATTTTGAAATAACAGCCTCATGAATGTTCTCTGATCTCCAGGAAGTCTATGCTCTGAGAACTTTCTAGGTGAGCTGCATACTACATTATATGCCATTACTATAGCATGATCATTACCATTAAAACTATAAGCTTATATAAGATAATCATATCTTATTTGTTTCCCCTGCTTATTTCATGCTCTATGTCACACTAGCTTCATATTCCAACTTATCTCCCTGTTTTGGCATTATGTAGTATAGCACTGATTCTGCCCTCCATCATCTCATATAGCCCAAATTAATGACAACTTCATAAGTTCCTTATTCTGGTGTTCAGACCTAATAAACGCCAATTCCTTGAAATAGGGGTTGAATTCAAGACCCCTAGCCCAAATGTCTCGGTTCTTCTTAAAATCTATTTGGAGTATCAGAAGTACATAAGTGGAATAAATTGAGTTAGATAAGATACCATTAATTTAGTTTTGTTCATGCAGATACAGAAATTAGTACTCTTATATTTGTATATTATGGTGTTAGAACAGAATTCAAAATTTAAGGATGTCTGCGGCAATTCATTCTTAAATGCTTTATTGGCTTGAATTAAATTTCCCATGTAACATCTATATTGTAAGGTAAATAATTTTAAATGCATTTAGTTTTCCATGTAACTTAATTACTAAACTGATGATATACGTTTTGTGAATTTCCACTGTACAAATTCAAGTTTTTTTTTAACTTGATAAGCAGGTATAGAATATATTGCTGTATTCTAAAAATCTGCTGAATAAATGTTTTGTGCAGTTTTACTAAATTTTCATCTTAATAAAATATATTTCATGATTAGACCAAGCTGCCTCATATCTTTATATTGAAAATCATTTGCATGTTTATGAAATGAATATTTTAACCTATTAGTGATCCCTACGATTTTGAAGTCTCACACTTCTTCCAGAATGGCACCATGAAGGGAAAGCTACTTCCTGAAGCTGAACGCACCAAAAACAGTCAATTTGTCAATAATCAGCTGCAATCCTTATTTAAATACCAAGTTTAGAATTTCTAGTAGATAATTATTCATAGTGTCCAACTCATCTTTATAGACAACTGTGAAACATATTTTGTAGTCTTCTGCATATTTGTTTATTCAATATTTTTATGTCTGAAAATTGTAGCAAATGCTAAATTAAATAGAGTGTCTTAAGATTGAATGCTGTGGATCCCCAGTCACAACCAGTAGCTTATCTGAGCTACTTCCTAGTATAGTTACTGTCTGAGTCCAACCTACTAGCCAGGTATGAATCTAACATTACAAAAGTAAAAGTTATATTTACTATTGAATAAGGATTTATGAATTGTCATATATGATAGAGAATCAGATGCTTTGAGAAGATCCAGAAATGCAACTATTACAGTTAAGCCATAATCTATGGCCACAGTTATTTGAATATAAAATTATTCTAAATTCCTTAAAATTTATCTCCATTAAAAAAATCATTCTGGCTTATATTGAAGAATGCTATGTAATAAATCAGTGATACAGCTTTCAAAACATAGTATTCGGTATTCACTGTTGATTTGGATTGCATGTTGGTAGACACTGCCGACAATACTGAGAAGCTAACTTTCAGTATATCCTGTCAGTCTCCAGTAGTTTTGTCTTCCTACATTATTTTGAGGATGATGGAACAAATTGTTGTCATTACATGCTACAGTCACCATATACTAGGAGTACCTATCGTAAATCTCCTGGAGTGCTGTTTCTTGTGTGTGGAATGATGGATCAGTTTACATTACATGTGCCTTATTTTCAAATATTGTAATTACCTGTGGTCATTTGTGACAGCACTGTGTAGTGCATGCTTCTGTATTAGTCTAACTACATCAATCCACTGTTTGTATAGATGCTCTTTTTAGTACAAGTTGATACACAGAATACCCACAGTACGGTATAGCAGCATAGGTGCTGCAACTGCATGGCCACATTTATAGATTCATGCATACTGGTATGTAGCAGCTGTGTTTATAGATACTGACTTTATAAGTATTACTCCGTCCACCATCATAGCTTTGATTTCATGTTTTATTTATTTATTTTTAAGGGCACTGTCCGCAGATGTATACTTAACACTATGCAGAATTCTTGGCAAATGCTATCATTTGTTTCATGTGGACTGCAAGGTTATAAGCACCAGACATTAAGTATTTTGGCAGCAATGTGGGACTGTGTTTAAAACAGAGCATGTTAGCCTATGCATGACCACACAAGATATTATTTAAAAAGGTCGGGCACTAATTTGTGCTGTGTAATTCAACTGACAATCTCTTTAACAGCAATTTTCTGTCTATAACATCTCAGCCATTATGACATAGAGAGTGTCCTTGCTTTTGAACATTCATTAACGTTTTGGAGAGTGACATAACCAGCAAGCTGTGACTATGTTTAGCTTAAGTATAACAGAATTGAACTTCCTATGAGTCCAACCTACTAGCCAGGTATGAATCTAACATTACAAAAGTAAAAGTTATATTTACTATTGAATAAGGATTTATGAATTTTTATTTATTTATTTATTTATTTTATTTATTGTAGTTGGTTTACCAGGATAGTCCATTGGGCCATAATGAACCCGTTTTCAATGGAGTCCTGGGGAGAAAAGCTCCAAAAAATATATTTTTGTAATTTTGAACATACATTCTTAGATGCAAACAAAGTTTAACAATAGGTACAACAGTTAAAGATAAAGCAATATCAAGTAGTACAGCAAGTGTGCATTTAAAATACATTGCAGGAAAATGAATTAACTATTTAACATGAGCTTATCCATTTATGCAGAGTAGATTAAGAGAACAGGTTACTAGATAGGAAGAGGAGGTACAATGGACTTGTCTGGTTGATTAAAGATGTGAGCAGAGCCTGGAGAAGGTGAAGAGTAGGTTATGTGGGGTGGGAGCAGGAGCATTCCCAATGTGATGTCAGGTGTGTATGAAGGGATTTTTTGAAAGCAGTGTGATTACAGGTGGTGCGGATGAGTGGGGGAAGGGAGTTCCAGAGGCGAGCTAGGTTGAAGGATAGAAGGTTTTTGCCTGGAGGATGTGTAGGTTTATGTACTTTGAGTAGGTTTTGATTGTTTGATCTTAATACTCTATTGGGTAGGTGCATATTAAAAGCAGAAGATAGGGAAGGACAGAGGGAGGGATTAAGGATAAGCTTGTGGGCTAGAGTTAGTTGTGTGTAAGTTAGTTGATTAGGAAGCTCTAGCATTTTAGTTTCTGGAGGGAAACACAGTGGTGGGTAGAAGACTTGTGGCTAGTGGCGAATTTTGCAATTTTATTGTAGCAAGAGGAACGTTGTTTTTTGAGAGAGGATTTAATGTTAGTTAGGAGTGGGGCGCCATAGAGAAGGGAGGGGATAAGGAAGGATGTAGCGAGAGTTGTTCTAGTGGCAGAGGTGAGGTATGCATTTTGTCTATAAAGCATACCAAGTTTTTGATGGGTCTTTTTGATGTTTTTTTTTTGTAGGTGAGAGGTAAATTTAAGTTGGTTGTCAATTTGTACCCCTAGTAGTTTGGTGTCAGACACCAATTCTAGGGGTGAGTTATTTTGGCTAATGATTGAAAATGTATTCATATTGAGAGAAGTAGCTTTAGAGGGAGTAAAGATCATAAGTTTGGTCTTGGAGGCATTAAGAGCAAGATGTTTTTTTAACATCCATTGCTCTGTTGTGGAGAAAGCATCCTGAGTTAGTTTTTGAAGTGTAGTGATGGAGGTGGCTGAGCAGATGATTGTTGAATCATCTGCATATTGGATGATGTTTGAGAAAGGGAGTGATTTGTGAAAGTCATTTATAAATATGTTGAAGAGAACAGGACCGAGAATGGAGCCTTGTGGAACACCTGTGGGGGTACTAAGAAATGAGGAGGTAGTTTTTTCCATTTTACTGCTTGATTTCGGTTGGATAGGTAACTAGAGAACCAATTCAAGGAGGAAGAAGAAAGGTTAAGTTCAGAGAGCTTAGTAATGAGTAGGCTATGTGAGATGGTATCGAAGGCTTTGGAGAGGTCTAGCAGCAATGTAGAAACAATTAAGCCAGAATCACGAGCTCTATTTACTGTTTCTAGGAAGGAAAGGAGGGCAGTCATTGTGCTGTGGTTGGGTCTGAAGCCATGTTGTGTGGGAGATATAAGGTGGTTGTCTAGGAGATGAGGAAGAAGTTGAAGTTGAACACATTTTTCTAGGATTTTTGAAATAGGGGACAGGATGGCTATGGGATGAAAGTTAGTGAAATTGTTGTTGTTGCCCCCTTTGTGGAGTGGAATAATATAAGCCTGTTTCCAGATTTGGGGAACTGTGCATTCTTTTAGGGAGCGGTTGATTAGGATGCTAATGGGATATGCAAGTGTTTCAACAGCTATACTGAGAAAGTAGGAAGGTATGTTATCAGGGGCGTTGGTACCAGGTTTCAGTTTGAGAAGGAGTTTCTTTATAGTAGATGTTGGTACGGGAGAAAAAGAGAGAGGAGTGGGGTTGGGAGAGGGAGAGTTGGAGGGTGGAGGTGTTTGGGGTAAAGGTTGGGTAGCAGAAGAGGTGGAGGAGTTAGAGGAAGGGAAGCAGGGAGTGGAATTTTGGAAGGATAGAGTGTGAGTGGGGGGAGTGGAATTTGGGAGGGATAATGAGTGAGTGGGGGGGTGATGGGATGCTTGAGGGTATGGTGGAGTTGGAGAAAGAAGAGGTCAGTTTGGCAATAGAGTCAATAAAAAATGAGTTAAATTGGGTGGCCAGGTCTAGTTCCGAGGCTTTCGGGTCTGGGGTGGGAGTATCTGGACTACTAGGGTGAAGGAGACTAGAGATCCCTTTCCAGAATTTTTGAGGGTTGTTTTTATTTTGGTTTTGGAGTGTAGAAAAATAGCTTCGTCTATCAGAAGTGATGAGTTTCTTTACTTTATTTCGAAGCATTTTATATTTGTTAAGGAGCAGATTTGTCTTAATTTTTTGGTAGCGTGCCCAGACTTTATCTCTTTGTCTCATGATGGCAAGAGTATGTTTGGATAGCCAGGGGGCTGACTTTGTTTTTATTCTCTTAGTCCTTAGGGGAGCTTGAGAGTCGAGTAATTGCAAGAATGTTGTATTAAAGTGTGACACTGCCATGTCTAGTGGTAATGTTTTTAGACAATTCCAATTAATTGTTTGTAAGGAATTTATGAAGATAGTTGGGTTGAATTTTTTGTGGTCTCGGATAGTTATATAGTTGTGGGTTTGTTGAAGGATAGTGGGTAGTCGGTTAGTGAAAATGGGTAGGTGATCACTAAGAGAGTCTGGAAGGGTGCCACTGTTGGAGAAATAGTGAGGATGGGAGACAAGGATCCAATCCGGTATACTTCCACTGGAGAGGTTTTTTTGCGGGGCGAGTTACTGAATTGATTAGTTGAGAGAAGTTGTATAGGTTAATATTTATGGAGTTTGTTGGAGATTGTATACAGGTCATAATTGTCATATATGATAGAGAATCAGATGCTTTGAGAAGATCCAGAAATGCAACTATTACAGTTAAGCCATAATCTATGGCCACAGTTATTTGAATATAAAATTCTTCTAAATTCCTTAAAATTTATCTCCATTAAAAAAATCATTCTGGCTTATATTGAAGAATGCTATGTAATAAATCAGTGATACAGCTTTCAAAACATAGTATTCGGTATTCACTGTTGATTTGGATTGCATGTTGGTAGACACTGCCGGCAATACGGAGAAGCTAACTTTCAGTATATCCTGTCAGTCTCCAGTAGTTTTGTCTTCCTACATTATTTTGAGGATGATGGAACAAATTGTTGTCATTACATGCTACAGTCACCATATACTAGGAGTACCTATCGTAAACCTCCTGCAGTGCTGTTTCTTGTGTGTGGAATGATGGATCAGTTTACATTACATGTGCCTTATTTTCAAATATTGTAATTACCTGTGATCATTTGTGACAGCACTGTGTAGTGCATGCTTCTGTATTAGTCTAACTACATCAATCCACTGTTTGTATAGATGCTCTTTTTAGTACAAGTTGATACACAGAATACCCACAGTACGGTATAGCAGCATAGGTGCTGCAACTGCATGGCCACATTTATAGATTCATGCATACTGGTATGTAGCAGCTGTGTTTATAGATACTGACTTTATAAGTATTACTCCGTCCACCATCATAGCTTTGATTTCGTGTTTTATTTATTTATTTTTAAGGGCACTGTTCGCAGATGTATACTTAACACTATGCAGAATTCTTGGCAAATGCTATCATTTGTTTCATGTGGACTGCAAGGTTATAAGCACCGGACATTAAGTATTTTGGCAGCAATGTGGGACTGTGTTTAAAACAGAGCATGTTAGCCTATGCATGACAACACAAGATATTATTTAAAAAGGTCGGGCACTAATTTGTGCTGTGTAATTCAACTGACAATCTCTTTAACAGCAATTTCCTGTCTATAACATCTCAGCCATTATGACATAGAGAGTGTCCTTGCTTTTGAACATTCATTAACTTTTTGGAGAGTGACATAACCAGCAAGCTGTGACTATGTTTAGCTTAAGTATAACAGAACTGAACTTCCTATGAAGGTTTGGTACTGGACTGTGCTGTGAAACTCAGCTGGTAATCTAACATCAGTTGCTTTGATGATAATATCACTGTTGTAGTAAGAAGTGGCAGCTCTTGCCACCAAGTACTCTTTTACTGATTAAACATGTTGGCATATCAACAGCAGAAATGGACTATGCTTGATTTAAAAAGAGCATGTCAGCTAAAGTAAAACAGCATCATGCTTTTTTACAGAGTTATATTCCAGGTTTTTGCTTTGAAATTCAACTGGCAGTCATTTTAGACATTGTTTTTTACAGATAACATTACTACTGCAATGGGATATGACAGTTCTTGGTATGAATATTCATTAACTGTTCAAACAGACTGGCATTTTAGCAGCAAGAATGGACTTGTATGATTTAAGAGGAGCTTACTAGCTTAAGTATCAGAACTGGACTTCCTTTAGAGAGAGTTAGCTTTAGTACTGCCTTTTCCTGTATAAATCAGCTGACAAGCAAACTTAAATAAAACAGCACTGGACTTTATTTCATGAAATTTTGCAATGCTTTATGCTATGAAATTCAAATGACAATCATTTTAACGACAGTTTTCCACTGGTGATATCACAGCTGTGGTAAGGGGTGAGATCCTTTGATAATAAATATTTATTAATTGTCCAAAGAGATTGTCATCTTAGAAACAAGATGAAACAGAATTTTATTTAAGCAGTACAGTAGATTAAACATGCATGCCCATGGTAAGCACTCAAGTCACCTTAACGCCACTCCATAGAACTTTTGGCTAACACGAAAGACCAAAACAATAGTAAGTTCATGAACTTTAATTGCACCCTAATTTAGGAATGGGGTTCATTCTCATTGTGGTATTAGAACACCAAAATATATGGATAAATTAAACTGCAAGGAAACTGGAAAAAAAAAAACATGACTACAGTGGCAAGTATAGAGGTCTCCTGAACAATCCCACTCCATAGAACTTTTGGCTAACATGAAAGACTAAAACAATAGTAAGTTCATGAACTTTAATTGCACCCTGATTTAGGAATGGGTTCCATTCTCATTGTGGTATTAGAACACCAAAATATATGGATAAATTAAACTGCAAGAAAACTGGAAAAAAAAACATGAATGCAGTGGCAAGTATAAAGTTCTCCTGAACAATCCCATGTTGACCAAGATCTGACACAAGAATGGTTTAGGAGAGGTGAATTGAAACCAAAAGGTGAAACGCTAATAGTGGCAGCCCATGACAGTAGACTTATATGCACATCGTTTTACATAATCCATTGAAATGGTAGGAGAAACAGACAAATGCAGGTTCGGTAAAAAAGAACTGGAAACAGTCACACATCTTGCTTCTGGGTATGATATACTCATGGCAGATGGCCTGTGTACTAAAAGACACAATAATGTGGCAAAACTGTTGCACTGGGGATTGTGCAAACACTACAATACAGAAATAGTTGAGAAATATTGGAAACATGAACCACAAAGCATTATAGAGAATGATGAAGTTTATATCACATGGAAGCACTCATTAATAACAGTTCAAAAATAAATGAGAGAAAACCAAAAATAATAGTCCATGAAAAAAGACAACTGTAGCATTGATCACTGAAATTGCTATACCCAGAGGTTCCTGTGTGTTATGTACCGCGAGACAGAAAAATACCAGAATTTACAAGCAGAAATGAGAGTAATGAGGAAGAAAGATACACTGACAGCTTCTATAGCAATAGAAGCATGGTCCCTATAAAAAAGAATTTATGGTCATACTTAGATTTGCTACCAAAACATGTAGACCCATATTAATCCCAGAAGGAGG
Source organism: Protopterus annectens (assembly GCF_019279795.1). Lineage (NCBI taxonomy): Eukaryota > Metazoa > Chordata > Ceratodontiformes > Protopteridae > Protopterus > Protopterus annectens. Next base: position 1,979,872,083 of record NC_056735.1, on the reverse strand, counting down.
CTATTCTGGGCATATTGCTGGTGATGAGAAGAGCTCTCTTGGCTAACATCAGAGAATGAAACAATACTAATTTTAGGAACTCTAATCATACCCTGACTTAGCAGTGGGGTCCATTCCCATCGTGGTATTGGAAACCCAAATGACTTGGAAAAATTAGAAAGAAAATTATGAGGAAAACAGAAATAAGAGATGTATTTTCTACTTGGTTTTGTAAATTTGCTCATCCGGTATGGTGCTGATTAATTAATTATGGCTGATATAAGGTGTTATCACATATTCATTGATAAGTAGCCTTCATAATAATGAAGCATTAATAAATTTACAATTCGGATTTATTTATTTACTTATTTGTTTTGATTATTTATGTACTTGTGTCTGTTTTCTTGGAAATTCTTGCAAAGGCATATTCTCTTTCCAGCAACTGCTTGGACAGAAAAACTCAAAAGAAGTAGTCACCAATCATAAGGTAATCAACATTGGCTTTTAACACAGTACATCAACAAAAACTTTATACAAATGAAGCCTAATATGTTAGGCTGTATAGTAACTGACTATGCACATTTATGTGCATATGCAATGGAGACAAAATATGAAAGATTCTAAGTAAAAGATAACGCTTTGGTGAAATAACAAAGGACAGTTATACAAGGGAATTCATCTGGAGTTTTAGACAGCATTTTTTTATTTCAGGTATGCCAGCAATGATGCTCTGTATTCTGTAGAGGTTTAAGTTTGTCTGATATTAGTAAGTATAGAGTTTAATGGTTTAGTTACATAAACTGAGTGAAGTCAGTCCCCATAGTGATTTCATAAGATCATAGGATCATAGGATGTTACTAGGCTGATGGCCCTGGGGTGATTACAAGCCTAGCCAAGAGTTTATCCTCAAAAAAGAAACCTTAGTCAGCACCTGTTGACTCAGTCAGTGAGGGACAAATGTGGAACCCCTGGTACAAATTTGTGGTTTCTCATCCACTCATTAAGGTTGTGCTTGAAGAGGGTCAGCAGGTTACTCTGTGTGACATATATGGGAAGTCTATTCTAGAGACAGGGCAGCCTCTGAGAGACAAACCTGTCTCTCCAGCAGGTTTTGTTAACATTGCATAGTAGATTTAGCCTTTTGAGCGGGTAATAAACAAGGAGTTAGACTTACAGATATGGAGCATCTCTAGTAGGGCAGGGTTTGATATTGCCTTGTAGATGAGACACAGATCACATTTGAGCAATCTGTATGATACTGAACAGAGTGATAGTGATTTGAGCCTGTCCACATAGGACAGGTGATGGAGGCAATGGATTCTCTTTGTGAGGTATTATTGTGGTCTTTCCAGTTGCTGCAGGTGTTTGGAGAGGTACATACCAAATTGGGTGTTATACTCAATTATAGACCTAATGAGGATGGAGTACAGAAAGGTAATAACCTCCTTTTTTCTGGATGCAATTTGGACTTCATATGTTAGATCACATGACTGATGGCATAAAAGGCAAAGTGGTGATGTGGGCGGGAGTAGGAAAGACCATTATTGAAGAGGGAGAAATGTAGACGACCTAAAACAGATCTTTTAGGAAAATCTCAAACAAACGCTAGATATACATATATGAAGGAGAGATAAAGACATTTAGATGTAAATTAAAGGAGAATTGCATAAAAGGAAAGGCAAGAAATAAGGATCTGGAGGTTAAGAGAAGTAAGAATAAGAGACAAGTGCATATCTTTTTCCTCCACAAATTGCTAAAGACTGAAAAATGAAATGGGAAAAACTCTGCTTGGGTGTAGCTGCTGTCTAATCATCTAATTTAATATCATGGGCAATGCCTTGAGTCTTTCATCCATCACTGACCCATCTACCATATTTACATTATATTTTGTTGTCCCCACATCTTACATCTTCTTAATTACTGATTTTTGAACAAATCTGGTAAGACCTTGTCAAACATAATGCCATTTAGCCCTCATGTAATCTAGACATTTCTCTGCATTCAGTGAATTCATCATCTCCTCTACAAAATACTTGTTACCAAATTTATTGAATGACAAATGTACCTTAACTTGTAATGTGAAACTGGGCTATATTTTCAACTGTACATTACCCTTGATCTTTTATTTGTTTTGGTATGAAAGCACGTTTCCTAAATTTAAATGAAGTAGTGGTAAAACTTATTAGAATACATTTACCAGAGCTGCTGACTCCACAAGCTTTTCCTTTGACTGAAGTTAAACAATTCCCAAACTATTATCTGCTTTATAAATATATAGACTTTCAGGCTATTTGATAAATCTGTTATAAGTAAAAAAGAAATATCTGTAATGCTGTCTACAGAAACAGGGAGAAGCAAATTATAGGCATCTGCAATATTGTGAGAAATTAGCAGACCTTATCAAATGTATGGCCCTATATAAATTTATGCTCAATATTTGCCCTCCGGCAGAAAAACATATACCCTTGTAGATAGGAAGTCTCTTCTTCTTAATTGTTCATACACTTATGAAGATCAAGCAGTTACAAAGAGAGATATTTTATTCATTTTTGGTTTGCTTGGATGAGACAACATTTATATTTTCTTTTGTCATTAAAATTCTGTTATGCATGCATTGTTGTTCAAGGTTCTAAATGCCAGAAAAAAAGTCTTATGACACAAATAGCCTTACAGCAGTTTTATTCAGAAGAACATTTTATAAAAAGAAATGTCAAATGTTTGTAATAAATAGCATACTGATGCTCTCACATGTGCTGTTTACAGCAATTTTTTATCCATAACCTAGATAAAATGACAAGTTACTGTTTCATCTTTCACTTAACAGCCCAAAGGATGACTTTGCTTTCCTTGTGCTTTCATTTTTTTAAAGAAACAAATCATCATTCACAGCTCAACAAGGGATTTCAAAAGCTATGTTTAATGGTAGGTCTCTTCCATCTACATTTTGCAAAGTGATTCACCTTCAGAAAATTATGTTGTGCATCAGAAAGATGTTCTTGACCTAATGAGTTTGATTATCCTAAGGCAAAGTTGTATACAAGTGTCTGCATACAAAACATCCTTTTAGCAATATCTGTGCACTCTGGTTAGTAAAAGAATTAGTCCTTTTCAGTGATGCTATATTCCTTTTTTCTTAGAGAACATATACACATGTGTTAATGTTCTAGTATGGGGCGATGGATAGGGATAATTTAATAAAAGTAACTTGAATATATATAAAACAGGGCAAAGCACAAAAGATAAAACCAAGGTGAGAGTGTTAAGGAAGTTTTACATTAAGGCTTAAAGGAGATATTTAATGTTAGTGCAAGCAAGAGTCATGGCTTCATAGTTAATTGATAAAATGTGATACATTTTAATAAAGCCCACATTTTCTGTGCTAGATACATTACTTTTGTTTAGTTATTTGTTTAAGTGCCATTATCAGTGGATATCAATAATAATCAGAAAGGTCAGAGTCTCAGGAAAACTGATGATAGAAATGAACGCTCACCTCGGTGACTTGCAGACTGTCTTTAAAAGACAATCGTATGGCCATTCCATTTACTTTGACAAATATCTGATTTTACATCCCCCTTTCTTCTTTTTAGGATATTACTTCTAACTAAAAATACATATTTTTCCTTGCCAGGTAATAGCAGAAATAATTTGCTAACTACATATTCACTGCTAGATTAATGTATTTTATGGCTTATAGAAAATATAAAAATGCATTAAGTTTATATGGGGAATACAATACCTCTATAAGTGAAAATCAGACTTCAGATGAGAAACATATTGAAATTACCTTATACTGCTATAAATCTGGTTTGTCTAAGTTTAGATTTGTTATTACAAAGGACACAGTACTAATGAAGACAGAATGCACATTTAATATATTTCCTTGAAATTGATTCCAAAATGTTATTTTGCCTGACTTGCTGACTTCAACTGTTGGTTTCTAGTCTACCTGATGAACATATTGCTTCACTCATGTCTCTAAAAATGTGGACCCAACTATAAGGGGATGTTTGACTAGTGTACATCCTTAAACAGGCATGAAATGCCAGCATTTCAATAAACATTCTAAGCAAAATGTTCAAAGGATGATGAAAATCTTCATAATATTCTAAACTATAACAAAGCAAGTAAATAGAAGCATAATGCTAGATAGGTTTGCCTAAAAGCGATTTCACAGATTATGTCTTTTATACCACAGAAAGTTTGATTTTATGTTATTTGTATTTGTTATCCAGGAAAGTGCACTGATCTCCATTGACGTTTTTCAGGCTCAGCCTGGGAGCACTGTCTGATTAAGTGACTTGTGCAGAGTCACACAGTTAGGTAATGGAGGTTGAAGAAATCTAACCTTGGACCACAGGAAACAGTTGTTAGCAGCTGTTTAATCCTCTCTTCTAATTTACTGACCTTAAACTTTGCTTATTAAACAGTATATACCAAAGGACACTGCAGAGCAATGGCCATACTTCTCAATCTGCATATACTGAAAAAAAGGTACAAAGGCTCTTGAAAAGTAAATACATTTAGCCATAAATCATCATACCAAACTGACGTAAAATTTGAATACTGAATAAAATACCACCCCTGCAATACCAGGCTACAACTCTTACCACACTTTTCAGCCACCAAACCAGGATCGAAACATTAAAGGTGGAGGAGTGTCCATATTCACCAAGGATATTCACACCACCAGGTTAGTTGCCCAACACAATGTGTCTGAAATTCTCCAGGTGTAACTAACACTAGGTAAGACTGCAATCCAAATTGTAGCTTGTTACAGATCCCCCAACATGCCCCAAGATTCTCACTACACCTTTCTAAACATACTGGAAAATATTAATATACAACCAAATACTCTAATACTGGGTTATTTCAACTACCCTGCCATTAACTGGGAAAACTACTTGTGTACCAACACCTTTGCCCAATGGTTCTGGGAATTCATAAATTCCAATGCCCTGGATCAACTAATCCATAGTCCCACCAGGGGCTCCAATATCCTAGACCCGGTCATTACCAACATGGGAAATCGATGCTCCACACCTGTGGTCGCCCCCTCGTTGGTCAGGTCAGACCATAAGCTAATCACCCTTAACATCCACATCCCACCCCCAACCCCCAGTAAGGAAACCTCCATAAAAAACTTCTCCAAAGCTAACTTCATGCTACTCAAGTCAGAAGTTACAAACTTCATGACACTCATGCATACGGGAACTGAAAGTTAGACTGCTGAGTCCTACACTAAGGTACTGTATGAGCACATCCACTCATGCATGAATTGTGCCATCCCAAATAGAACCAAGATGTTCTCCTCCAAAAAAAGGAAGCCAATCTGGTTGTCCCCTACCATAAACAAAGTTTACACCAAAAGGAAGAAACTGTTGCAGAAAAGAGGAAAATCCCAAGATGCAAAAAACTCCCTTACCAGCCTCAGTAAGAAGCTGAGATCCCTCATAAAATCCTCCAAAGCTAGTTACGAAAATAAAATTGCCAAATATTCCAAAGACAACCACAAGGCATTCTATAACTATGTCAAGAATCTAAATGGCAATGCTCAGATCTGCTCTGAGTTACAACAGAATGACATTAAATATACTGATCCCAGGGATATTGCCAATATCCTGGCAGATCAATTCAGTGCCAACTTCACCCCCCTCTCACCCCCTAAATGGCCCATCTCAATACCGGAAGATTGCCAAATTCCAGTAATAATGGCCACACAGGTAAAAAACGCACACTCCAAAGCTAAGAATACAGCATCCATGGGACCAGATGACATACTGGGCTGTGTACTACATGAACTAAAAAATGAACTGGCACCTCACCTAAGTGTCATGTTTAATCATACCCTCACCTCAGGCTTCATGCCCACTGAGTGGCGCACAGCTACAGTTATCCCACTCCACAAGGGGGGATTCACCTTGGATCCCGGGAACTACCGCCCCATGAGTCTGACGAGCCTGATCTGCAAGGCCATGGGACATATTATCATGGAACTTATAAACAAAGACATTGGCAACCTACAAACGCTGGACCCCACCCAGTTTGGGATCGTGAAGGGCTGATCTTGTCTCCTGAACCTGATTGACTTCTTTGAATCAGTCTCCAGAGCCGTGGACGAGGGTAAGACAGTCCAAACAGCGTATCTGGACCTCGCCAAGGCCTTTGACACCATCCCCCACTCTGGAATCATAGATAAACTTACTAAGTTGGGAATTAATTCCTATGTCACTCGATGGGTTGCCAACTGGTTTACTGACAGAACCCACACTGTAAAAGTAGCTGACTCCAAATCCAGCTCCAGACAAGTGACAAGTAGAGTACCACAGGATTCAGTCCTGGGACCTCTCTTGTTTGGCATCTACTTCTCTGAAGTACAGGCCAACACTAAGGGACTTTGGCTAACAAAGTTCGCAGATGACTGCAAACTGGGAGCCATTACTGAATCCCCAAATGATGTCGATACTCTACAAAAGGGCCTTATAGAAACAGATGCTTGGTGCCAAAGCCGTGGGCTCAAGCTCAATGACAAGAAATGTATAGTTATCCCGTTTGGGAAAAAACATGTACCCGTGAATTACCACATAGGTGGCAGTACACCAAACACTGAAAGTGTGATAAGAGACTTAGGGACACAGGTGGATAGTGGTCTCACCTTCAATAACCACATCGCCACAACAGTCAGGAAATCTTTCTATGTGGCACACCTCATCACTAAGGGCTTTTCATCCAGAAAAAAGGAGGTCATTGTCCCACTGTACTCATCCCTCATTAGACCCATTATAGAATACAATGCCCCATTTGGTATGTACCTCTCAAGATATCTGCAACAACTGGAAAGGCCGCAGAAATACCTCACTAAAAGAATCACTGGCCTAAAACAGATGCCCTATGCTGACAACCTTAAAAAAACTCCAGCTATACTCTGTCGCATATCATCTACTCTGAGGCAATCTCTGCTTAACATACAAGGCCATGTCAAACCCAGAGCTATTTGGACATGCTACACTTAAAGAAATCCCAATCGCTCAGAGCCACATGCTCCAGGGATCTAAACCTTGTCATCACAATAAACAAAACATGCTGGAGGGATAGGTTCTTGACCCAGAGACACCCCAGACTTTGCAATAGACTGCCCATACATGTCAAGCAGAGCACCTCTTTGGCCTTCTTCAAAAGGGATCTTGATGATTGGATGGGAGAAAGGAAATTCATCCCGGGGATCACGTCAGTCGTCCTGCTAGACAGGGGTCCAGGGAAGTAAATAGTGTGGGAAGAAATAGCCTGGGAATTGTTCTAGCTAGGCTTGTATAGGCCCTAGGACCGATAGCCTAGCACCAGCCTATGAACCTATGAAATTATGAACAATATATCTCTTCCCATTTCTAGTAGGATTGTGAGATAATACTATGAAACACAAATTTGAAAAAAATGAGAATGACAAAAATGATGCAATAATAGGAGCATGTTAAACCTTTAGATTTTAATGAGTTATATTGCAAAAATCTACCTCACAATGTCATTTGTGTTTCGTTTTGAAAAAATACAGCTGTAACGTGTGTCTTTATTCCTTCATTTATTGGCAAACCAGTATGTTGGTGATATAGTCTGATTCCCTGTTTAACAAACAGCTAGAAAATTATGTGTAGGATATTTAGAAGATCATGAAAGGGGTAAATCAAGAATGAAAATAAAATAGTAGCATACATCCCAAAACAGGTGCATCCTGTGAAAAGGTAAATCAAAGATCAAAATAACTTGAGTTATTTTGCTCATGTGTTTTTGATGTCCTCTTACTGTTCACAATGTACTGTGTCACTTTACCTCTGCAATCACCACAACAAGGTAAACAGGAGAATGGGCCATTCTGTCATGACATCATCCATCTGGCATATCTGGAATGCTATATCAGCAATGAAAACATCGCCGTTGTATGGTAATTATTTTTAAGAATATGAGTTTAGGTACTCATTGATTTCTAGTAAAAAAGGAAATACTTTAGCTTGGTAACTAAAGGGTAACCTTTAAATATAACAGACTGTCTAGAGTGAATTGCAAATCATGCTACATAATTAGAAAATTACCTGCCAGAAAAAAGGGCTTGAAAAATATCATCAATCCTGACCTTTCAATCCAAGATGGATTAGGTGAACATTGTGAGGGAAGTGTAGGAAGGAGGAACAAAAGTAGAATGGGAAAGAAAATAAAAGGGTCAGTTATTAAATGACAGTAAGTTGATGCAGGATGGCAAAGAATAAAAGAAAGAAGAGAAGGGAGGAAGTAAAACAGTAGCTCACAGAATGTCATTCCAGTATTCTTGAAATGTGTTTAATGTTCTGTGTTTAGAACAAGAAACAGCAATACTTGGCTGAACGAAAATCAAACCAATAGAATCTTGAAACACTCACAGAAATACAAGGAACAAACGAACTAACATGGGAACTTCTTCAGAACAATTCTCAAAAAATACAAAATCTTTTTAAATAACCTTTGATACAAACATCAATCAAATTTCACATATGACATCATGTCCTGTCAATTTTTAAAGTAACACTGTACCTTATCACTACAAAATAATCTTACAAATGCAAAAATGCACCGAAGTACTAACAATTCTAGTAAATAGTAAGAAATATAATAAATATCCATCCTGTTAATTGTTATTCATAAGTCCTCAACTTCAAAATATTATTAATGGATATTATATTTTTTTCAAACCAGGAAAGTTAGAAGCATTTAAAAAATAATTGAAACCAAAGTTCTCTTTTCTCAATAATCTCAGACAATGGCCCACTCTACATCTCTGGGCAACTGTTCAAGAACAAAAAATAAAAATTCATGAGAATTGCTGATGGAACATGTTTGTATAATGCATTATTAATATTAGCTTTTTAAAAGCATACATGTGCTCATATATCCTGTATTTAAACTTAGACTGTGTCTTCCCAATATAAAATGGTGGACAACGTTGGCAGAAGTCTACATAAATGACACCCCTTGATATACAATTAACATGCCTTTGGGCTGTATCAGTTGTTTTCCAACAAAAATACACTCTTTATTTAAGGCATAAGGGCATTGTTTACAACAGCCAAATTTAAAAGCACCTGCTTTTTTATTTACCAGATCATTTCAATCCTCACTTCAGCACTTTATACAAGTTATCAAAATAATTTTTGATACAGTTACCTCTTCTAAAAATAATCCTAGGGGAGGTACCAAGGAGATACCTCATTTCCTGGCTGTCTAAAAAAAACTCAATTTTTACATAATGTTTGTCTAGTAGCCCAAAAAGCCAAACTATAAAGTGTGATGAGAGACTTGCTGAAATTAATATTCACATCATTATTCTCTTTAGTGACTTTACTTAATTATCTTTTGATCATACGAGGGGTGTAAATCCTTCTTTCTCTTTTATAAGGAACACAATCCCTTACTGGGTCCTATAAACTAACAGGATATCCTCTCCTTTCAAACATCCAAGTAACATGTCACATTTGCTCCAAAACATATCAAAATCTATAACCATTCTTGCTAGTCTAACTAATTGGCCTTTAGCAGTAGTCTTTTTCTGATAATTTCAGTGATGCTTGAGAAATGTAACAAAGAGTTAGAATAAGTGGGATTTCAATATATATTAGTTACAAAACTTATTGGCTCTTTTGTTAGCTGCCTATTTTCCTACAAATTCACTGTTTGGGAGTTGAAACTGAGCAGTTCCACCCATAAACTTGTAGCAGTGCTACTGTGCTCACCTACAGGCATGTGGACAATTTTTTTATTGTTTCTCTCTTTGCTGTGGTATTTCTTGACCCTGGTTCTTCCTGCTCAGTTCACCTGTCGCATTGCTCGGGCTAACTCTGCTCCCCTACCCTGCCCCCATTCCCACATACCCCACATTCATTACATTTATATCTAACACACCTTGTTCCATCCCCAACCACATCTCCTGATTATCCAGTCAAAGCACACTCCACCCACCCTTTTACCAGTTCTGTCTAACATCATCACTCTCCCACACTAGCTCCAACCCACCTTCAGTTTCTTATAAATTCAATCTTTTCACCTTAGCTTGCTGAATTACTGTCTCCTTCTACTTTTCCCTATCACCTACTCCCCTCTGGGGTAACCTCACCGACATTCATCTCAACTCTTATCACTACATATTCCTAAATTTCTACTACCCATGGCTCAAACACACATTGCGCCCACCCTCTACTTCATACCTATTATATTGCTATACTTCTCATTCCTTACCTCTTACAATACAAAACTTAATCTCTTTCATGCAATCCCTACACATACTCTTCTGTTACTTCACAAGGAATCCTCCTTGCCCTTCCTAATCTCACCCTCTCTTTTCAATTCCTCCTTTGCTCAGCTCCACAAAATTAAAACACTCATCCTCTCAACAAATTCCCCTAAGCCTAAACACAAATCCCATATTTCCTATTTTTATACTATCAAACCAACCCCACCCCATAGCTATTAGATGGTGACATCCAGCCCAATCCTGGCCCTACCATCCATACTACAACTTATACCTACCCACCTCAACACCTCTCTATTTATGCCATTAACATACAGAACTAAGAAAATTGCTGAGCTACATTACTGGATCAGCCACTACTCCCCACATTTCTTAGCCCTATCTGAAATTTGGTTAAAACAGCACATCGCTAATACTGAAATGCTGCCTCCCTACTACAATACATCTCGTCTTGACAGACCTAACAAAAAAGGTGGTGGTGTTGTAATTATGTACACCGAGCATCTCATCCTCTCTCCCCTACATATATCCCAGCCCGATTTTCACCCAGCTGAACTACTTATTCCTAACTGTCACCTCAATCCCAACAAAAAATTGTCATTGCAGCTATATATATATATATATATATATATATATATATATATATATATATATATATAGATAGATAGATGTATGTATATGAATATATATATATATATATATATATATATATATATATATATATATATATATATATATATATATATCCCACCTGGTAACAACATTCCCATCCTTGAATGTGTCCTGTACTGGATCTCACTGCACATCCCCTATGAGACCATTCTAGTTGGTGACATAAATATACTGACTGGCAAAAACTACCCACTACCTCCTCTTCCCCTCATATTAAGCTCCATGGCTTCCATCAACTTATTTCTACCCCCACCAGTTTCTACAACAACAATATTAACTGCTCTACCTTAGACTAGATTCTTATCTCTGATCCAACCCTCTGTCATATCCTCTGCACCCTACCTGACTCCATTAGTGACCACCTCTCTACTCGTTTCCTAAGACACTCCTACTAAATACCTAAGTCCCACTACTATAGAGAATGTCAAAGCATCTCTTCCTTTAATGCTGAAAGCTTTAATAATAGGCTTGCTTCTATTAAATGTTCCTTCCTTAAGTACCTTCCCCTCAGCGATGCAGTTCAACATTTCAATCCCACTTTTCCTAGATATCCTTGACTCTATAGCCCCTCTAAGAAAAATTAGGGTTAAAGCAACTTACTCTTCTTGGTTCTCTAAAGACACCTTCACTCTCATGAAAAAAGGGAACACTATTGGAAACAATGGCTACAAACTAAATCCACAACACTTTTCCAAAAGTATAAAGAACTTTGAAATATTTCTAAAAAACAGATTAATAGAGACAAAAAAATTCTACTATAATGCCCAATTCACCCATAAATCTAGCCCTAAGAAATTCTGGCATTCCATCAACAAAATCTGGTACCCTGATAGCCCTGCCGCTCCAACCCCTATCCTAGCAATATTCCACAAGAAACTGCCACCCTACTCAATAACCACTTCATTGAATCCATTAAAAAAACTTACTCAAAGTTATTAGTCTGAAAACCTCTCTCATACCACCACAAATAACAAAACACAACACCCCTTTCTCTCTTAAACCTCTCTTCACTACCTACATTAAACCCCTTCTGCTAAAACTAAAACCATGCTCTCCCTCTACTGACAACCTCCCTCTCCTCTTCCTTAAACATACAGCCCACTCCATAGCCTATCCTGTCTCAATCTTAATTAACAGATCTATCCAAGAATTCACTGTCCTCGACACCTGGAAATCTTTTTAGTCCATACCATTACACAAAGGGGGTAACTCTACAGATCCATCCCATTGCAATTCTCTGTCCATTCTCCAAAAATCTTGAAAAATGCATTCATAACCAGCTACTTAAGTACCTAATAGATGGAGATCTTCTATCTCCTACTCAACAGGGTTTCAAGCTTAATCATAGCACTTCCACTGCCCTCCTATTCTTCACTCACACTATTGCTGAAGCCAGGGACAACATTTTCTAGTATCTTGTCTCTTCCTTGACCTTTTTAAAGCTTTCAGTACTGTCTCTCATTCTAAATGAATTGCCAAACCAACTGAGCTTAACCTCTTCCCCCTACTATTCATTGGTTCTCAAGCTATCTCTCAGACTCCAGTCTGTTAGATGGCAATCCACCTGCCCCCCCCTTACTACCTATCCAAACTGGCATCCCTCAAGGCTCAGTCCTTGTCCCTCTCCTTTTTAACATCTTCACCAATGATCTACACTCTTCCTGCACCTCTTCCTCCCTTATACAATACGATGATGACTTTACTGTCATCTCTGTCTCAGATAACCTCTCTAACCTTCTTTCCATCACTCAAAATACTTTGTCATATGTGGACTAAGCTCCTAGTTTTCCTTCCCAAATCCCTCTCCCACTGTAAATTCACCTTCACCATTTCCTCTCTCAATAACATCAATATCAAAGCATATCCTCACACCAAATTACTAGATACTATAATCGATGACCAGCTAAAATTTGACATCCATATACAACACTATATCAAAAAAAACAAAATAAAAATTGGGTCTTCTCTATAGAAATAAAACATTTCTAGCTACGAATTCCAAACCTACTCTAGCTCAAGCCTTCTTCCTTCCTTGCCTTCACTATGCCTCTCTTACCTTTACCCATCTCCATCCATCCCTACTAACCAAACTTGAAGAAACCTATAATGTCATCACCAGATTCGTCTGTAACCAACCATAGAAATCATAACATTGCGTGCCCTGAAACAACTTCAATGGCTTGAATTCCCAGAGCACCTGTTTCTTTCCTAGCTGCAGCTCACACACTCCCTACTAAATAAACCTATGGCCTGTCCCTCTATTTTGTCCATAATATCCCCTTATATACCAGCTCAGTCACTTTGTAGTTCTGACCAGAACCTTCTAGATATCTACAAACCAAACAAAATATTGGACAAATGATTTTATAGAAATTTGGTGTCCCAAGCTTGGAATAGGCTGCCACCTAACATGCATAACATTAATAGTACCATCTGCTTCAAAAGTGAAGTCAAAAATTACTTCCTGAACTCAAAATCCTGCCCTTGCCATAATCCTCCATGAACTCCTGTTACCACTTCATCTTCTTTCCTCCTCACATCTACTTTTCAGAACTTGTTTCAATCTGTAAAAAATCTAATATTTAGTATTATACCGCCATGTAAAGAATATGCTCATATTGTTTCTGTTTTCTCACATTGTACACATTGTACATTTTATTTTTATTGGTTTGAACACGTTATTTGTATGAGTTTTAAACTTTATTTGCATTTACTTACTTTTGCATTTTGTACTCCGGCTTTCAGTCACACTTTTCTTCACTGGATACCTCATGCTGGTTTGTTATCTCATTTTTTCTTTTACATTGCATTGTTAAGTTCTTATATTTTGTAGTATTGTAATACTTATGTTAATTCCATATCCTGAAGCTTTTCTCCTTGGGTCTCCACTGAAAATGGGCTACATGGGTAATTTGGACTAACCCGGTTAACAAATGGCAAATAAAATAAATAAAAAATAAATCTATTTTACTCAATATTTTACTGACCATCAAATCCAAATAATTAATATACTGCAGATTAGTGGAAAATGTAACATTCAAAAGCATAGTTGTCAAATTAATATATTTGTCAAATGTTTCTATCTTAGCCATTTCATCTATCTACAAAATAAAAATATAATTGAGGAAGTGAGTATAAAATGCACAGGATTTACTAAAGGAACTATCTAAAAGGTATTGCTTCTCCCATAGGGCTGTGACCAAATTATCAAACAAACGGGCACAAGCAACACCCATTGCACCCTGCTCCTTTGTCAATACAAACCTTCAAAAATATAACATTTTTAATACAGTATCCATAAGATCTACCAATGTATTAATTTCACCTGGACTAATATTACCAGTATCACTCAAATAGTCAAAACAAATTCCTTTCCTAATACATGTGGTATAACAGTGACAGGTCCTTAATGCCTATGGTAAGAAAAAAACTCAACAGAACCAAGTTTTACTAAAAAAATCCCAGGAATCCTTACCTGGTTTGAATGTTGTAATACTCAGTATCATATCCATATAATTACCTGGCTATTTCTTTCCACAATATTTACTTCCCTGGACCTCTGTCTAGCAGAGCGACTGATGTGATCCCCGGGGTAAATTTCCTATCTCCCATCCAGTCATCAAGGTTCCTTTTGAAGAGGGCCAAGGAGGTGCTTTGCTTGACATGCATGGGCAGTCTATTCCAGAGTATGGAGAGTCTCTGGGTCAGGAACCTATTCCTCCAGCATGTTTTGTTCATTGTGTTATTATTTACTATGATAAATTAAGCATATACATGATATGTATTATATATGCTCTCAACTGAAGTTGCATGAAGAATAATCCCACATAAAGTTTATATTAAAATTATAAATGAAGCTACTACCTTTCTTTACCCCATTCCAAGTGTGAATAGGACACGTGCTGTCACTTGAATGGATGGCCTTTGAGTATACTGCTCACACAAACAGCCTGCGTGCTAGGAACCTGGATGAATAAAGGAAAGGGGGAGAGAGGAACTATCAAGCAACATTAAATGCTAGCTTCTGTGTGGTATTTGGGCATTACAATGTTGAAAAACACTGTGGTGAACAGCAATTGTAATTGCTGAATTGCGTGAACTCTGGTTTCAGCATGTTTCTGGCCATGGTCCTGACAGCCTACTGTCACTTTATTGTAGAATTTGGATATAGCAAAGACAGCTTTGATTTATGCAAATTCATAAAAAGTATACAGTGAGTTGTCAGGATTATAGTTAGAAACTGATTCTAACCACAGATTCTATTCATCTGCTTTGACATGCCTTGCATTCTGGGTACAAGAAGTGCATGTTTCTGAGTTAGATTAAAATAACACCTCCACAGTTCTGAATTTCACTCAACAGATTTAGCTGAAAGCATGAGAAAATAAACATGGCATGTTACATTTAAAAAAAATATTTGGGGGGGGGGTACAGTATATATGATATCTATTTCTAACATAATAAAAATGTAGTTCACATATATTCTAGATAGTAGTTTGATTCAGCTTTTTGTGTAGAGGTGAAATAGCAACACCCCAGTTGAAACCAGGCATAGTGCCAGACTATGGGAACAAAAGCCCTCTGAAAAACTGACTCTTCTAGCTGTATATAAAAAGCCATTTGTGACTCACTCAAAGGCAATTCACAATAAAAGACTTCAGGAGTTGTAATAAGATACTTAAGAAGAAAACGCATACAAACTATTCCAGTGGAATGTGTCCCTTCTGAGTGGGTATAATATCTTTAAACTTGAAAGAATCATATAAATATAATGGTCATGTTGCTCTTTGACAAATACTGTCTCCCAACAAACCATATCGATAATCATTCAGAAGTGATGTTGTAACTTCCATTTGCTGTCATGTATCACATGCACTCAAAAAATAGTATATGCAATTTGTATTCTTCTAATGTCTCCCCAAGAAGTAAAAGAAAAACATAATGGCAACAGTAACAAATTGTTAACTTTCTGTGGTTAGATACATGCGCCAACTCCCAAACAAGCCGTATCATTTTTATTCAAATATAACACAATGACACTACTTTCACATGCAACATGCCTCCTCAAGCCTTACCTCCAAAAGTCATCCACCTTCTGTGTGCACCTCTCATGTGAAATTGTAAGAAAAGTGAAACAAGCAAACAATGCCCGCAATAATTTATTTAAACCTCTTATTCTTAGATGCATACATGCATATACACACTCTTCCCCAAACTAGCCAGATCAATAATTGTTTTAAATAAGTAATGTAACTGTCCTTTGTTTTCATACACAGACTGTCTCTTCCCCTGAACAGACAACCATTGCTGACAATCACCTCTCTTGGTAGTCAAATTACAAAAACATTAAATGTATAAAAGTAAGGAAATGAGAGGTTTGGCTTACCATTGCTATACCCCTAACAATACTCTCATTATCTCAACATTGTTTCCCCCTTAACCCTTCTAAAACTAAGCAATCAAAAAATATTGTGCCAAAAATACTACAATATTGGTGATAGAATGTCACTTTCAGTTCTGATTCTCAAGGTCACACAAAGAGTAGTACATCACAACACCGGTACTATAAGGTCATATTCACATGATGCCATCAACAATGAATGCAGAATGAAAAGAGAATATGTGAGAAAAAGCTAGGCTTTAATGCAGTATTACAGTACCAGTACTGTGAGTACTGTGCTCTGGTGTTGTGATTATGGGGGTTGACAGTGAATGTTGCATGCAGTCAGTGCTGCATACTCAACAATCCCTGATTTTTCAGAATGTCCTTGATATTGCCTAATATTTTTGTCCTGGCTCTCATAACATTTTTGACATCTTTGTGAATCACTGAGGATTACAGTTCATCAGTAATGCCAGAAATTAGAGTACATACTTCTTATTGTTTTCAAAATGCACATTGATGCAAAACCTGTTGTTCTATCAGGTGAATTAGAATGATATTTAAAAATAGTCCCTGATATGGAACCTTTATAGCACCATTACTTTGTATTCATCCAGATTCCATGAGCATTGAAAGTTGAGAGGTATGTAGTATAGCACTGTTCAAGCATCTGCAAGTGCTAAGAGTGAAGAAATGACATTACAGAATGAGTACATTAGTATAGTGCTGTCAGTGTGACGCGCAATATGAGACAATAAGGCCTTACTCACCAGTCTGTTGTTTAAGACTGTTTGTATAAATGTGGGACTAATTAATGAATGTGTTGTGAAAGAGATGGGTTTGTGGCCTACACAGGTCAGCAGATATGTTTCAGAGGAGCAGGACAATGACCTGAACCATTGCAATAACATGGTTGCACTGAGTAGCAATGCAATATGCAAACTAAATGTTCACAGGAAGTATAATATATGTTATTAGAAAATGGCATCATAACAATGGTATATGACTCACCCACCCTTCCATACATATACACAAGCAGGAGAGTATCAGCACAGATGCCATAAGTACAGTATCCTACAGATTTTGTGCTAATTAAAAGTTAATAGAATGTTCAAGAAGACTTCAGAAGAAGAGTAGTACTCTGCCCACTTGCTAGTACTGTAAGGAGTACCCTAGTATAAAAGTTATTGTGTGGCCACATTTACAGTATGCTATAAGTCTTGTACAAACTATGTAAGAGGATGTAGTACTCATACCTCTGAACCTTCAAGCATTAAAAATCATAGCACTGGCATTTAAAAATCTTAGCACAGAGTCGGAAAGAGGAACACTCTCTCTGTTTTTATTTTTACAGTAGAAGAGGTTTATGTAGACACTAACCCCAGGATTCATGAAACTTGCGCCAGATGCAGGCATAGCATCAGCGTTCTAACACCAAAGATAGCCACAGAGCGATTCAGGTACGAGCTGTTTCCATGTGTACTACCTGCGTACGTTACGCCCGCACAACTCCCGAGCCTTGTATGCTAATTACCCCATGTGCAGCAGTGTAGCATGCAAATGAAGGTATGTAGCAATTCAGGAAGTGGTGCAGGCGTAGTGTAAGCATGCAGAAATGTAAACCGTAGAAAATGGTTTACATTTTTGCAAACGTAAAATTGGCGCCATGACAACCGACCAAACACATGTATTATATTGTTAATATATGCCAATGGCTAAATATATAGCCATTGGCATAAAAACAATGTACAAAATATAAAATTAACATTTAATATATATAGTCACACGATTGTGACGTGGAAGCGCAGGGCAGCGGTGCACAAAGGGGATCGCAAAGAATATATAAAAATATAGAATAAAACTGGAATGAAAAACATATCACGATTTCCCCATGATAGTCAATGGCAGGCATGCCACACCATACTCATGGCGCAAGGGTTGTTAGGGGCAGTGACAGTGTTATGCACAGTAGCTAGGAATTAGTAGGCAATGCCATGCAAATGAGAGGAGTAAAAGTGAATCACAGATTCCCTGCTGGTGTAAGGATGCACCTCACAGTGTAGCATTATAACACCAAGGTGTGCCCCTGAGATAAAGATGACATCAAGAGAGGGGTGTGTCGCTATTGCTGTATGCACATTGGAGCATTGCTAAACTGGTCTGCCCCTAGCTAAGCAAGGCTAAAGTATAGGGGTGTGTTGAATTGCCCATAGCTATGCCCCCACACAAGGTAACCGAGTATGCATGTGAACGAAGATGAAAACATGCATAAACCTGGTAAATGGGTATGTGTGGCGTGCACTGCAGCTGAAACAGGAAGGATATAGGAAAGAAATAAGGAAATGCTGCAGCAGTGAAATTGGAGTACAAATGACTAATTAACACCTAGGAGCCTACAGTGGGCCATTGACAACAGCTAACAAGGCTGCAAGCAGCTACCTGCAGAACAGGGAAGGGGAGGGGCTGTACTGCAAAGAAAACAGCAAAGTGTCAATGCAGAACAAAGCCGATATGTAGTATATCAGCTACAAGGCACATTTTGCCATGACTGTGTAGGGAAAGTACAAAACAAGAAAGACGGCAGGTGGATGCATGCTGGATAATGGGAGGGGATCCAGGTCTAAAAGTGATTTAAAGGGCAACAGATTAATCAGGGCAGGCAAGTAGATCTCCACAGTAAAGGCCTCACACTTGCAGTACTCATTGCAAAACCCATAATTAAGACATGCAGCAGCTGGAATACCTCATACACACCCAGTTACATCAGCAGCATCCATAGCACAATACTATAAAGTGTGAAAGCACCTCACACACATGTGTGTATTCCCATACACTCTGCACCAGTGGTGTATACAGATGGGGAACTTTTATTATGTACATGTTAGGGGCTGCCATAGCTTTGATCCACCAGCATGTGTTGGAGACTGAAGGTGGTGTGGAGGATGATGCACACGACCACCGCAGGCACCAGAGGAGGAGGAGAGTGTTCAGACCCAGGGTAATCTACCAGGGGCTACATGATCTGGAGATAGTAGGGCATTACAGGGTGGACAGGGACACCCTACAGCAACTTGTGGAGCTGTGCCAGCCATGCCTCAGAGCCAGAACAAAAAGAGGGGAACCCATCCCAGTGGATACAAAGGTATGTGTAAGCCTAAGAATACTAGCTATAGTTACCTTTCAAAGACCAACTAGGGATATCATGGGGATCTCACAGGCATCAGCATGCTGGGTACAACACCAGTTCCTGGATACTATATTACCACATGCCAATGAGCGCATATACTTCCCCCGAATGCAGGAGGAGTTGGCCAGCAATATGCATCTCTTCCACAGTGTGGCAGAATACCCGGAGGTACTGGGTGCAATAGACTGCACGCACATACACATCAAGTCACCACCCAGTGAGCAGGGCAGGCACTACATAAACCACAAGGGATACCCCTCCATCAACTGCCAGGTCATGTGCAATACCCAGGGCATTATCATGGATGTGTGTGCTGGCAGCCCTGGAAGCTATCATGACTCCCACATCTGGCATGCCTCACAGCTGTATTGGTTATTTTCCAGGGGCGACATCCCAAATGGCCACCTGGTGGGGGATGCTGGCTATGCACTGGAACCATGGATGATGACTCCCATCAGAAATGCACACACACCCATGCAGGAATGCCATAATGAGGCACACGCACAAACCAGAATCATCATAGAGCGTGTGTTTGGAATGATGAAATCATGGTTGCATTGCTTGGACACATCTGGTGGAGCCTTGCGGTACTCTTCAGGCACATGTGTCCACATCTTAATAGTGTGTGCTATGCTACATAATATGGTCCTGCGGAAACAGCTGCAGCAGGGACAGAATGGTGAAGGCCATCACAGCCCACCATCATTGCCAAGGGCCCACAGGCACAGAGGTACTCAGACCACGAACACTCTGAGCCAGCCCCAGTAGGCAGATGGAGGCATGCCCAGTATGCCCATGCCTTGGCAAAGAGGGAACGTATAGCACAGACACTGATTGTAGGCATCTAGGGACTGACACCTTTCTTCACCTGCACACACAGTAAAAATGGATGGCACACATACAAGACTACCTGTAAATTGTCATGTATAGGCAGGCTACTATGTGCATCCAACATAGGCAGCCCTCATCTATTGCACACACAACAGCCATTGGCACAAGGTATGTCAACACCTGAACAGTAAATTAAGCTATCAGCATATGCCGATACTGTATATATAGATTCATAGGTAGATACTTGGCCAACTGCCAGAGGCCATTCATAAGGCCAGCCAAAATGTGTCAGCTTTTGCCACCCCATTGTTTCATTAACTGTCCCTCTGTGGAGCAGATCCAATGGCAGGATCCCTGGGGTGCATCTACTGTTCCCCATCCACCCTTCAAGGTTTCTCTTGCAGAGTGTTAGTGAGGGGCTCTGTATAATGTAGTTAGGAATGTTGTTCCAAAGTATGGGGAGTGTCTGTGACAGGAAGATGTCCCTCCAGCATGTTCCAGTTATTCTTGTGGCAAGGTTGAGCTCACTACAGTGTGTGGCTCACTGTGACATGGATTCCCATATTTGGAGCATATCCATCAAGCCTGAGTTCAACATGGCTGTATTGGCCAGTGGAGATCATCTCTGGGTAAACAAGATGCCACTGAGTAAAGCAGGAGTTTATTCAGTCTTGCTGCATAGGCCATATGTTGGAGGCCAGTATTCCCCTTGGGAAGGTACATTCATGGACCCCCCCCCCAGCTGTTGGACATGTCCTCTGAGGTACATCCCACATGGGTTATTATACCCTATGATGGGACTGATGAGTGATGAATAAAGGGGCACTATAAGCCCAGTATGTCTAGATGGGAATCCTTTAGTAATCAGATGGCCTACATAGAAGGATGTCCTAACTACTGTGATGTTATGATTGTCAAAGGGGAGATCACTATCTACCTTAGTCCCCACATACCCCATTACGTAGTCTGTATTAAAGTGGCTGCCAGTTATGTGTTAATATGTGGGTGCCAATTCCAGAAAGGAATGACCATGCAGTTAGTGGCACTTGGCTGGAGGCCGTGTCATTGGCACCCTGTGACATTCTCTGTGAGACCCCTGAGGGATGTCCGTGTCAGCTGGACTATCAACCATGGCTCCCAGTTCACAGTCATTGCCAAACATGGCCTGCCGTAGTCCACCTGTGTTTCCCTGTACCTCTGAGACATGTATGCCAAACAGTAGGGCTCCCAGGACTGAGTCCTGTGGGAAACTAGTCGTGACTGTTCAAGAGTTGGACCTGGAGACCGCTAGTCGTACCATGTGGGTTCTGTGTGTAAACCTGTTGGCAACCCAACCTGTGATGTATGGGTGAATGCACAGGCTGGTGTGTTTATCAATAATACCTGAGTGAGGCATGGTGTCAAAATTCTTGGTGAGGTCCAGGTAGTATGTGGGAACCACCTCCTCATCATCTAACGTCTTGGTGACTGTATGTAAGACATCAAAAAGGTTCAGTAGGCATGAACTGCACTCACCAAGCTGACCTGGGTTGGGTCACATGTTTGGAGGTTACCAATGTCAATGTTAATGAGTGCCATGTGGTTGCAAACCATACCATTTCAGACCAGGCTAGTCAGGCTTATGGGTTGGTAGTTACCATGGTCAGTTGTGATTCCACCTTGATGGAGTGGAATAACCGTTGCCACGAGCCATTGTATGGGCATGTAGCCTGTGGAGAGGCTGAGGTAGGAATGCTTAATTAGGTGGGAGGCAGGCTGTCTTGTACAGTTTGCAAGATGCAGTCTGGGTCAACATCTGCCTCCACTGATGCTGTGTTCTGCTGTTAGAGAGGGCCATATCCACCTGTGTGTCTCTGATGGCTGGGATACTGTACCTTTTGGGTAGTGTTGTGGGCTCTTTAGGTGGTGAAGTATGCACCGAATGTATCTGCAAGGATGTTGGCGATATCAGTAGAGTCAGCATATTTGTGCTATATTTCACCAGCACAGTGCAAATATGTGTGTCACCACATAGATCCTTGACATAGCCAAAGAAGGCTTTGTGGTTATCTTTCAAATCTGTGCGTATTCTCCTGCTGATGTTAGCCTTGGATGATGTCATGAGGGACCTACGTATCATACTATTAGTGGTCACAGATGTCTGCCCTTCGTGGGATTTGCTGTGTGTCTGGAACACTGTCCTACTTCTGTAGTATAGCCTGTTTATTGCAGAGGTCCACCAGACTGGTGTCCTTGTCTAGGAGGAGGAGTGAGACTTGGTTTACTAGTGATGGTACAATCCATACATCCATGTAGGTACTTATAGACTGCATTTGTAAATCTGTCTGTCTCTTAAGCAGTGTTTTCCCTTAGCGTGGGGGCTGTGAAACCCCCACCCCTGTCACTAGTAGTGTAAATTTAGCTGTAGGAAAGGTATACACTGTGGTATCCATGGGTGGGGGAGATGCCAGGGTGTGGAAACAGTGAATAGTTCATGGTCAGATCTAACCAGTGACCAGTTAACCTCTGCTGTGGTGCACCTGTTCCCCATGTTGGTGATGACCACATCTAGTAGTTTCCACCCCATGTTAGGGAGGTTATCACCTGATACAGGGCATAAGAGGTGATAAATTCCAGGAAGCGCTGGGCCTGGAAGTGAGTGCATTTCCCAGTTAATGGTATGGTAGTTGGCATCGACCAATGCCAGGGTGTGTGTTAGGACTGCCATGTTCTCCACTGTCTCCAGGTAGGTGGAGTGGAGGTCCTGGGTCATGGAGGGTGCTCCGTAGCAGGCCACATTCCACATTGCAGTTGTGGCTAATGTTAGCTGTACATGGATGATCACAGAGGTATCATGCTGCCCCACTAACCTGGAGGTGTAGGTATCCCTGATGAATATGGATGCATCCCCTCCATGTCTGTCAGTCCATGTTCTGTGGCTGAAATGTGTGGTATGTGTTGTAGTGTGGTAGTGCTGGTGTGCTCTCAGGAGCCTTAAGACAGATTTCAGTTAATGCACAGATGTTGATGTTGTCCATCCTGAGGAGTGCTGTGAGTGCTTGCATGTTGTTATCACAACCCCTGATGTTGAGTAGCATAATCCTCATTGAATCTGCTATTGTACTGTTTACGGAGCTGATATTCACCTTCGAGGCTCTCCTAAATAAGGCACCATGGGGGCGCCAATAGCCTTGGCCAGTATTCTAAAACCTATAAGGCTGACACATAGGCTGGTATGGTATAATTGCATGCAGGTTCCCCATCTGTGCTTGTTTTTCATCTCCCCTGTAGGTAACCTACTTGTAAGCAATAGAAAGCCTTAAACTTATACAAGTCTTCTAGCTTCCAAGATAGGCTTTTGAAGTGACTAAGTATCAGTGTTCTGTATGTTCTTTCTGTACTCAACTGTTTCCTGACTACATGGTGATTTCTCACTGTATATTGTGATCTAAAGGTCTGTTTATTCACATATTATGGCTGTGATGGCCTGCATGTTAGAGGTTCACAGATAGCCTATTACCTATCTGCCCAAGGGCAATTAGAAGCATAGCTATAGTGTGTTGGCCTTCCCCGCACCATTGATGAAGTAACTGAGCCTCTGTCAAGCATAGCCAATGAAGCAATTCCAGGCAGAGTTGCTGGAAGCTGTTGAAGACTGGGGTTGTGGAGGGTGATAGGGGCTGTCAGTGATCTAAAGAGGGCATGTTAATGTGACAATTCAACACCAATCAATTCCCCCAACAGGTCTTGCAGCTATCAAACTGGACAGGCTTCCCCACCCCCTAGCTGTATAGTTCTGGGACACATGATCCCAGGGGTATATAGTCTGTTACCCATTCACACAGCAAGGTTTCCCTTGAAGTGTGTCAGTGAGGGGCTATGCCTAATGTAGTTAGGAATGTAATGTATTGTCTCACAATACATTTATTATATGTTGTTATTTCAAGAGTACATGAAGCTCAGTGAGTTTGGGGGCCTCCACCCTTTGCTTAGCCTAGCTTATACATAGAAATCATCTAAATAGGCGGAAGCAACGTTAATGTCAACAGTGTAATAGTTACAGCATCCTCATAGTATCTGTGCATTCAAGGTTACAATCCTAATAAAGGCAGGGATGTTTATCATGTGCAAACGTATACCTTAAACACAGCTTGCATATATAGGTAGTAATTGTCTGTATAATAAACATTCAAAACACCCATATAAATTCATGTGTGCTGGAGAGTACAGTTAAAAGAGAATGTAATGTTATGTCAGCACATAGTGACATGTTACGTCACTGACATGTATATATCTGGAGTAGTTAGCAGATGTGGCCATGTTTGCGTGCACAGGTTATATGTTACAAAGTTTGTTTTACTGTGTTTAACCACTGCTATAATGTCACACAAACACTTTTAAACATGCTTACAACTGCTTAAATGAGCCTTATTCTGCAGTACAAAACATGTGTAAAGCATTGCAGGTGTCGAACCCAGGACCATGCACACTATAGTCATGGGACTTTCCAATAAGCCATCTGAGGTGTACACATGTTTCCTGATCTTGAGACTACACATAATACCATATGCATTTCACTGTAATGATCACAAATGGCACAGTCACTTTGTGTACATATGTACAGTACATTGTAATGCATTGTAGTTTGTGAACCAAAACATTCCAGTCTACATATGTATTACCGTCACAAACTAATACGAAATATATATATATATATATATATATATATATATATATATATATATATCAATCAAATACAGTTACATCAATAGCCATATATATAAACATCTATGAACACACTTCATG
>NC_056735.1:1979831976-1979844476 GCF_019279795.1 Protopterus annectens | reverse complement strand
AGGGACAATGCCCAAGTGGAGTACTCAATTATACTCCACTGTAGCCATGGTATTGGCTAAGGCAGTAGCAGCGCAGCTGATGTGCATGTAATTAGCTACTTAGGAACACCAATTGGTCATCGGGATAGCACATGTTACTGATCTTTAACCTAAAAGGTTGCCTTGTAACACATTCAAACCATCTGTATCTACCTGTAGGACAGTACAAAACACTGAAAGATGAACCGAAAATAAGTATTATACTAGTCAATAACATCTACGATTATTAAAAAGGTATGTATAACATGTAGTATGTCAGTGTATGTAGTACCTGTACTGTAAGAATTACAGTGTAATCAATGCATATAGTGGAAATAGCTATCTTGTAGCGATATATTGTTGAGCAGTAGTAATGCTTGTAGTATTCTATGTGTGTACTGTTGTAGGTCACACGGCACACTCCGCATGCACCACAAGGGATGATACGGGCTTGGAACCCACCAATTTGCTTCCCGCCACCGTTAGTGTCAGGATTGGTCCAACAAGTATGTGCTATAACAGGGGATAGTATATGTCGATATATTGTAACCGTCGACCTATGTACGTGTGTATAAGTAAGATGAACATACTAAAGGTGGGCTTACCGTGCAAATATGGCATGCATTGTGGGATATTGTGCCAATAACTGTGTAATATACAGTATTCTAGGCAGATCTTTATTCTATTCTACATAGCAGTTCTGTTAGGTTATGCAAACAGTAGTTATGTCTATTGGCAATTACAATACTAAATGACAGGATACATAGCATTAGTATTCATCTGAGAGGTTAGCAGCATGATAGCAAAGATAATTGGAAGAGCCAGGTAACTATCCATGCACATAACACATGTAATATCCACCTCGCTACTACTGTTTGCAAGCAATAACAGATGTGCATGTGTACATGTTATGCAAATGTGTAGTGACCCTTGATACAGGGCTGGGCCAAATGGCTATGTGCACACCTACATAGAGTGGATATTGAGAGTACAGACACACTGGTTAAACTACCAGGTTTGTGTAGCCCAACCTCTCATTGTCAACCTAACAGCCGCCTGCACATACTGTATGTAAGGTAGTGCACAGCACTGGTAATGAAACAGGTTGCATATCTTCTTTAACTCCAGTGTAACATCTGCAGTAGGAGTATAAGATGTTGGATACAGCTGCCCATGTGTAATAGCCGCATCATAGGTGATGGCTCACACTATCTGATTATATCCTGATCATGCTGATAGTGGCATCAGAGTCTATTGATGCATGACTCTGTTTGGAGAGTGGGTGTCTGTGCCCAACAGAGCTCATGGTCCTGGTGGATATGTGAGTATATACCCAGAGAAGGAAACAGACCTGTAGACACTTGCATCATCTGTAATCAACTAACAGGATGTGATGTGCTCCTCAGAAGAGGATTGCTGCTAAAGGTAGCTACAATGTTTCCGTAATAGCCAGTGTTGTCACGTCCATAACACAAATATTTACATGTGAGCATCACTGTCTAAAACATATTTATAGGCAATATGTAAACTAACTACAGTACTTGGTACTTGTAGTACTGACTGCTCATACAGGCATGTCCACTAGTCAGATACTGGTGTTTACTAATGTCAGCTTTGTGTATGTGGCCATCCTGGGGGAATGTAATCTCTATGCCATGTACACTGCCAGACCCACCTAACACCACACCCCACCCATTGTTTGGGATGCAGCTACAGGGGTAAGCTGGAAGGCAGCCCAGTCTACGGCCATGAATGGACTGGACAGTCATGAGGTGTAGGTTAACACATGCAGCTCATCAACACAACCAACACATACCCTTACCAGAACACAGTAAGGACACCCACACACACTACCGGAAATCACACACATTCACAGACGCGTCTAAGTATCTGGCCAAACAAGTGACCCCCAAGCAGGAAGAGACAGACACCGAAATACACAAACTGTGTGACATACTTTGCATAATTGTGCCACACCTATGAACGCATGACTGGAAACATGCCAAATGTTACTCATTTGTGAATGCAAACTCTAGCACTATGTTACACACCAACTTATACGAGGGCATACATACTGTCAGCTGCCTGTCTGCCATGATTAGCCACATACTCATACACTCAGACCACCTTTTGAACTATGAACATGGCTCTGGCATGTTCCATGTTGTTGTGCAGGACCTGTAATGCAGTAGCCTGGACTGCATGGAAACACATGCAGGAACTGTCAGGTCTTGTAGCCCATGCAGGTATGTCCCAAGGCCGGGGTAGCATTCTACCATTGGCCAGAATGATACTAAAGTACAGGGACAAAAGGAATATATTCTACAATTGTTTAGTGTAGTGGTGCATGTCAAAGGGTATCCAGTATCTGTCATCCTGGGATAACATGGTTGACAGACCATGATGCTTTGCCAGGCAGGGCCTGCACCTGTCACCCCTGGGAATCTGGATACTGCCTAGGGCTCATGCTTCCCTTATAGTGCCTTCATCATGCATGGTTCAAGTGAGGGTCCACTGCTGTACAGGGACAGCCAAGCAATAAACTGTGGGTCTCGCTACACAATGATACATGTCAGAAACACTATACGGATACACACATATGTCAATCCCTAACATGGAGAACATATCTGTGCAGTGGCTGAGATGTTTCAATGCTCCAGAGAGCACTCCTGCATGACCATGTTATAACACATACCTTACCTCTTGCCCATTATCCTTTATTGGAACACACAGGCCACAGGTGTGTCCATATTCCTGAAGGATATGTACACCCCCACGCTAATTGCACTTGCATAACATCAAATGCATTATGCTAAGCAACTACCTTTGTGCCAAAGTGGAATTCAAAATGCACCTTAAGACAGATCACACACCAGGCCACGGACTTCCCAAATATCATAATGTGCTGTAATGGGGAAGATTAGGTCTGAGACAGAACCATAATAATGGCTACTCTCAACTATTCCATTATGAACTGGGAAGACTCCTCATGTACCAACACCTGCGCTCAATGCATGTTGGATTCCATCGACCCCACTGACCTGGATCACAGTAGTCACATAAACAGGGCTAACAGTATGCTACATATAGTTAGTCTCCAATGCCAATGTTATGTTTCCTAAGAGCAGAGTGGTGAGTGCCATGGCACCCATACAGATGGACAATGCATGTGAAAATGCTGAATCCTACACAAATGGACCTTAAGCAGTCACATATGTGCATTGATTGTGCCATTGAAACCGAATCAGGATTCAACAAAACACAAACAAGTAAGCAAACTGGTGGTACCATGCTTTAAACTGCACCACAGAAGGTAGTAACTGTTGCAAGAGTGAACACACATGAGTGTAGGTGATCCCTGGTCAGCCTCAGTAAGATGCAGATACACTATATAAAACCATGCAAAGCTACTGTGAAACTAATCAGCCACATATTATGAGGCCAAGCACAGAGCATTCTATAGCTGTGTCATTAATCGTAATGGCAAAGACAAGACCTGCCGTGCTTCACAACACTATGGCATGGCAAGTATTGCACCCACAGAAATAGCACCCATTCATCCAGATAGGGTCTCGGAGAACCTAAATCCACTCCCACCTCCCCCCCACTTCCAACAGGTACACTTAGTAATATATCCATGTACACTACAGGGCCCCCGTACTAACGACTATGCAGGTACTAGTTGCACTCTCTAAAGCCACACATACAGCTTTCATGGGACCTGTCAATATCCCAGGGTGTATCCTACACAAATGTATGAACATTCAGCTATGCACATACACATCATGTTCAGTCATAGCTCCATGTCGGGCTGTGTACACATCGAATGGTGCACAGCAACAGTTATCACACCCCAATAAGGGGGAGACACCATTGATAATGGGACATCGTGCACAACTACCCTGCTGAGTCTGGTCTGTATGGCCATGAATCATGGTCATCATATTTGATGTACTCAGTACAGATGTAGATGACAGTAGGGTTGATTCACACTGCATATCATGACCTTGCCAGGTCATAGGATACCATCACCCATACTGTATTCCAGCTACACTCAGTAAACTAGGTGTATATTCCTATGTCACAGGAGTGGTTGGCAACTGGACTGCTGGCAGAACCAACACTACAGAAGGTGTCTGACTAATACACGCACATCAAACCAGTGCCAGCCACAGTAATACAGGGGTCATTTCTGGTACTCCCCCTCTTTGTTATCTATACCACACAGACTAACACAGAAGGCATCAGCCTATTGATGTTTGCAAATTACTATGAACTAGGAGCAATAGTAGATTCAATGTGTGCTGTGTTCAACATACAGAAGGGCCTTAGTGTGTCAGATGTGTGGTGTGTGATGTATGGCCACAATCTGACAGCTAAGTATTGCATTGTCATCCCCTGTTACAAATCCTGTACCTATTAACTACCACCTAGGCAGCGGTCAACATAATGGCAACTGTGTGTATGGGATGCAGCTGGACAGTACTTCCCTTTGATAGTTATGTCACCACAAAAGACAGGTAGTCGTATGTGGCACCCCTAATCATGACAGGGTGCCATCCAGGAATATAGAAGTAACTGCTCAGCCATACTCAACACCCATGTGACCCATAATAGATCACATATTTCCTGTAAGGGTTATTGCCCATGTGTAGATGGCCTACACTGCCCTTCCCAATCCCTAGATGCACTATGTAGCATGCAGCCTACCCTGAATAAAGCCATGTTCAGCCCACATACATCATGGATATCCACCTTTCTAGTACAAGGATCACAACATGCCTGACAGATCTCTGTCCCATACACTTAACATACTCTTGCCATACTATGCATCCCTGTTCAGTGAAGCTGCACATCGCCCCTCTCTGTGACATGGTGTGATGACCGCATGCCAAATATATCAGTAACCATGTGTATCAGTTCTGTGGCACTGCTTGAACTGGCCACTGAAACCTACCTGTCTGTTGCCTAGAGCTAGGTAACCTGTCTGAATAGGCTCATAAATGGCCCAGGGCATATAGCCTACTATATCACTATGTCCATACATGCTATAGTTGATATCCAACCCTGCAAATACCATCAGGCTAGCTATTATCCCATGTGTTACACATGTGCAACACAGGCAATACATGGCAGGATGCTACATAGCTGTACAGCGCCATGTAGATGTATATGGCAAAACACATACATGCTTGCAAGTCTGCAGGGTCACAAATCATGTCCCTAATGGCTATGTATGACTATATATGTGACATATACACAGCAGTAAGTTCAATTGCATTAATGTGAACACATCCAGGGATGTGTTGATAGGTAAAGACACCACTACAGGCAAACAGACATGCCCACTTCAAGACAACATTCACTTGGTGTATGAGCAATGTCATCACATGACACATACATATATTTGTCGATAACATCACCTCACCAGTAGGTGTCAAATGTGTGTGACTTATACATGTCAGTGGTGTTATTGTCATGAAAATTTGCAAAGACGTATTTGTAATCTTAATAAATGTGATACACATGTATGTTCAGCTGTACTGCTGTACTTCTCTGTGGGTTACTGTGACCTGTCTCCATCATTATGTCATCCAGGTATGCAACATAACAGACTGCCGGCGTACAGCTGCTTGGAGGATGAGGTCCTCATCCCATACCTCCTTGACAACTGCACAACACTCTTCAGCCATGTGCTACAGGATGCATAGCAGCGGGATGACCTGTGCGAGGAACTCTGCAGGAGGGTAAATGATGTTGGTGGTCACGATTGCACCTATCAGCAGGTGCGCCAACACTGCACTGACATGATAAGATGGGTGAAACAGTGCGCTAATGCAATTGCCATGGAACAAGGTGCAACAGGTGTGGGCCACTCACCCAGCCCCCACTTACACGTACCGAGGAGCTACTGGCCAACCTGGGGACACCTGCAAACCTCCAGCCACAAGTTTTAGCTGGTATTGTGGAGGTGGGTCTCTCGTAAGCACCGAGCCTGGCGTTGCCTGGTAAGTCACTACTGCACATATAACACAACTATATTTCACATAGTTACATGTGGTACTGTACAAAATGTAATGTAACATCATATGCAAGGCATGTATGTACACATGCCACATACTATAGTCTGCTACTCTATGTATGCACAGATGTGCATACTCCATAGTATAGTGTATTGTACTGGCTTATGTGTTAACATGGACATTGCACCTTGTAGCTATCACACAGGTGTGGATAATGACCTTTCCTGCTGTGACACTCCTGTTTAGGTACCTCTGGCATTCTGCAGCGACAGCAGCCTGTGTCAGGTGAGATTGTTATTATTTACCAGGCTTGATAATGCATGGAACATATTAATTGCATGCTATTTGCCATAACACACGTACACATAATGAATGGTGGTCCTGTTAATGGACACTGGTCAGACCTGCAATGCATCACATTGTTTACCTATGTGAAACAATTGAAGACTATGTGAAACACCTACACTAAACCTTCCAAACTGTCATTGCCAGATGTGTGGACAACAATGAATACAATGGTGGAGGAGTGTTCCACTGTAGGGACAGGTACTACATATCTGCATTACACATGATGGGAATAAGAACAGTACTGTACAGAGAGCATATGTGTGCATACACTCTAAATGTGTTGGAGCTGGAGTATGACCGGCCCACAGAATACACCCTTGTGGAGTATACCCTTGCTATGAATGACACACAATGTCATGTGCTATCAGACATGTCCATGACATGTAGTGGGATGACTGCAACACTTCTCAACTATCCTGCAAAACATGTCTCACATACCATATATACCACCCTTTGTCTGCATAACCCTGTCCTCAGTGTAGAATATGACATCTATGCGTGTATGTCATATGGGATAACACTGACATGTGAAATAAGATGGCCATCACAACCATTGGACTGAACATGTGTACATATGGCCATGGAGGATGGCCAGAGACATGAAGCAACACACAAAGTAGAAGTGATGTACATGTGTGTACACCCTGTTGGACATTGGCTCGACACAATACAACTATGGCCTTTGTGTAATGGTGATATTGCAGATGTGAAACACTAAGCAGCATACAGGCCTGTGCACAGCTTGTGTAGGCATAACATGAAACCACCACATAACATGTCTTGAACATCTTGAGTGTGTCACGACATGGAAGCATTCACCTATACAGTATCCAAATACATACATGTATTGCAAAACATACACATACATCCACATCAAGCCAAAAATACAGTACATTCACTTTGCTGGTGTCAGACATCACTGTCATGCCTGCTCCTCATGTGTGTGAGGTACACAGATGGCATGTGGGACATAGCGTTCTGCTAAGTTAGCCATGTGTGGGCATAGTTGCCAGGCATCAGTAATATGGTTGTAGATGTGCAGGGGTGTCATCCGTATACCCTTTTGTGACCTGTGTCACACACTCCACATTAGAGTTTATTGTGTATACACCTCAGTGATGTGGGTCACATTCCACATTAGATATGTATTGTATGTGAACATTGTCATGACTATGAACTGTGTCAGTACCTCACACTGTATAGCAATTGTGAAGCCACATGATGCCCTGCAATGGCTATGCACATCAGCTCAATGTGCAGTATGTCCCTGCCTATTTGTAGGGTGGACAGACAACATTGCATCAGCTGAAGCCCCATGTTAGTATAACACGTCCCTGCATTGGGACACCACTACCTTACTGTAGATTGGAAAGGACACCATTGTGTTACACGTGTATGCATATCATTCAGCACGTCAGCAGAAGACATGTCATACTACATGTGATTGGCAAGGACATACGCCACACAGCAGGCCGGTGTATTGTAAACCTGTGCTGGTCTGTGGCACCATTGCAAAATAGGGACAGCCATGTCAAACATGTGTGTACAGCCACATGCACAATGTCTACACTCAGCTCAGGGGTAGGCAGAATAATGTTGAACGGACATGCACTGCTTTGGGGGAGATATGCAAGCTAGGGCTCAGGCAAACATAGCATGCAATTGACATACCCTACTGCTCATGTTCTCACACATAGGAGTGGTGGCCAACACAAAGCATCAGTGGCAGATGTACAATGGTCAGCGATGGTCTGTTAACATGTGATGTATTTTGCACACACCATGACAGTGTAGTGCAATGGTGCAAAGTGCATGCATTCTGTTGCAGGTATGAGGCATAGGCTACAAACACAAAAGGTGCAATACATGTATGTATGCTAACCACCACTATAATTGTGTAAGGTGCATGCCATCTGCTATAACACATGCATGCTGTTGTGTGCAACTGAGGGATGTATGATAACTACCACTATGTCTAAGCTGAAACTATAATTGTCTAAGCTGAATGCCATCTGCCATATCAGCTGCATGTAGCGTGTGTGTCTGTGTGTGTGTGTGTGTGTGTGTGTGTGTGTGTGTGTGTGTGTGTGTGTGTGTGTGTGTCTGTGTGTGTGTGTGTCTCTGTGTGTGTGTCTGTGTGTGTGTGTCTGTCTTTGTCTGTCTGTCTGTGTGTCTGTGTCTGTCTGTCTCTGTCTGCCTGTGTGTCTCCGTCTGTCTGTGTGTGTGTCCGTGTGTCTATGTGTGTCTCCGTCTGTTGGCGTGTGTCTCCAATTGTCTGTCTGTGTCTCCATCTGTCTGTCTGTGCATGTCTCTGTCTGTCTGCATGTCTCTGTCTGTCTGTGTCTCTGTCTGTCTGTGTGTGTCTCTGTCTGTCTGTCTGTGTGTGTCTTGTATAACTTGTAATGTACAGTTCTTGTCTTCCCCTCGCAGGTGTTGATGTAGGTGCATTGCCCTCCTGCAGTCCGCCTGATGTTAGTGTCCCCACAGACTTTAGTAGTGATGATGATAGTATCATTGAGGCACAGGCAGGGTTGTCAGCAGCTGAATCTGTACCATTGGTTGCCATTCCACCTGTATCCCCCTCATCCTCGCACACAGTTCCACTGCCTGCACATACCCCATCACCACTGACCATAGAGGAAGGACAGTTGGCGGGTGGTAGCATGGAACAGGGAAGTGTGGTGACTATGGAAGGTGTGCCTGCACACCATGCTCCCAGTCAACAGACTGGTGATGTCCCACACAGGCATGTGCCCAGCACTGCTCATAGGAGGACCACTAGCCAACATGCCCCTGCGAGACAAAACACATCAGCTGGAGTCACCAGAAGCATGTTTCAAGCTGTAAAGGAGGCACAGGCACATGCTGAACAGCACAACAGAGAAGATCTGAGGCTTCAGAGGGCTGCTGTCCATTCATTAACTGACAACATCTAGGCACTTGCAAATGCTCACCATCATCTTGCAGATGTTTTGGATAGACTATTGGGTGACATGGTGGGAGTCCTTGACTGTGGCATGTCAATCCTCGAGTGTGGAATGTTTGTGATGGAACATCTGGTGGGAGTGAGGCATCGGGCACGTGGACATAGGTCAGCTACATCACCTGTTGAAGGTCTACGTGAACATGCTACTGCACATGCCCACTCCCATAGTGGTGGTAGCAGTAGCAGTGCAGCTGGTGCTGTGCAGTCCACACCAGGACACAGCAGGCCATGTGCACGTGGTCCTGGATGGTCCCAACATGGACACAATTCCAGTGGACATGTGTCATCAGACGGTACCCAATCTGGACCTCTGCCTGGTAGTGCTCATGCAACCTCTGGCAGGCGCAGATCATGTGGCCAGGGCCGGACATGGTGAACTGTAAAACCTGCCTTGTACAGTCTGCAGCTGTCAATAATACCCCTATGTAGGCCAGCCACATGCCATACCTGTGTGCATGCATACACATACACTGGAAACAAATGTAGGGCACCTCAACAGACACATGCATAACATCCACACATGCCCAATGATATCACAGGCCCTAACACACACACATGATGTCATCCAATGGCACAGCCTAGGCCTCTGGCAAACATTATCACCCTGTGCATATGATGATGCCTATGCCGCATCCCTGTCATCCACACCATCAGTGCAGGGACATATTCTTATGGTCTGATGCACAGGGTGAACATACTAGGTAGACAATTGTAGATTAATATTGTTGATTAATGTTGACAGGCAGCAGACATACCATATATTGCAGTTTTAGAATGCATTTTGTACGTTTGACAGTATGTAGCATGTGAAACAACACTAACAGCGTGTTGATCTTGAAGTTCTGCCTTCCTCTTTCAGGTGTAGTTGCATGTGCTAGGGGATGTCGGTGTTTGCGGGTGTCCCATATGTACATGTTGACTACCCACAGGTCAGTATGACAATACCTGCATGCACTTTGCAGCTTCCACATCACAGTTATATTCTCCCATGTTTCAATTATGTTTACTGTTCTAATGATCCAAGAGCATGATAGCTGTGTAGTAAGCTACTGTGTTCAGAGCCATCACATCCATAGTGGGTGACATCACAGTTTTAGTTCCCTGGAGCGCGGAGGGGCTAAAAGAGTGGTATGCTGAATGGCAAGGGTAAAGGCCAGTGGAAATAGTGGCTTCTCATTGGGCCGCAGGAATACTCACTGCCATGACAGCATGCAAACACAGACACACCCACACACTCAGGGATTCACAGACACAGGAACGCACACAGTTGCCAGTGTTCAGATGAGAACCCCTGCCTATGTGCATATCATCATTATAGTACTATGCAATTACAAGACGCGCCACAGAGAGTACACATGTACAGGTAGTTTGAATGGCCTAACATCGAGGTCATCGACAGGGATAATACAGTGCAGTGAGTGTATGTGGGGGGGTCCATCAGTAGGCTATGTACCAACAGGTCACACACCAGCATACTACATTGCCTGTCTCCCACTTCAATTAACAAAACCTGACCTTAGCAGGTACACAGGTTATTGCAGGACTGGTTGTAACACACCAGTGAGCTGTCCTCAGTAATCATCCATCTGCAAAGAAGCCCTAGCACTTAGTAGTCATGTCCAAACATCTGTCCATACCTCATGTACGGCTTACTGTACTTAGAACATATCACCATATACAGTTGGCAATGTTGAGGCTGAATTCTAACAACATGATGTACTAAGACAACAGTTACCTTCAGACATCAGACACTGCACACACATGGCATCGACACAAACATCAATACATGTACACATATGCAGTCTACATCAGTACGTGCACTAGCAGGTCAAGAGGATACATTCCACACCTTTCCCACGCCATGTGTAAAACATAGCCGAGCATTACACCATAATGGATGTTGTATTCATGTACTGGTAGGACACCACCACTTTCACCGAGTAGCCAACCGTACATATATTACAACAGCACATATCAGAGTGACACACACAGCATTATTCCATGTCATGTTCCTACAAACTGTTACATGACAGTGCCATAGTGAAGCCAGTGCACTGTAATGGTCAACAGTGAGCACATCATATTTGCCATACACACCTCATGTGTACTGGAAGAGTGCCAGCAATGTGCTCTGTTAGGGCTAGGCAGTGCACTCATTCAAGCATGTGTGAGGTCTATGACTTGTAATCATCTCACCCTAGCATGTACTGAATATTGTGGTAATAAGGCTAATGTCCAGACAGCACACAGCATGCATAGCTTGCAATTGTTGACATGGGGTATATGTAGGAGCTGTGGCCACACATGACTGTACATGTCATGAACATATCACCTGTGACTACTCAGGAACATACAGAACAGAGCTGGATTTCTCTGAGTCTGTCAATACAGGCCTTGTGTAGGTCCTATGGTCCTGTTATTTGGATATGTTTGTAGGCATTGCATTAGGTGGACATGTCTAAAAACATACATGCCACATGGGGTGTTGTATGATATGATAGGTGTCATGGGTGACCAGTAGAGAGGGGATATAACCTCTGTCAACATAGATATCGAACCTTATGTACTGTTAGCATTTTATCTGCCATGTGCATGTGTGTAATCATTGAAGCCATCTGTATGTAGAAAGGAAAATTAAAGCTATGGTAATGTAATTTATGTAGTATGAGTGTGGGATGTACATATCCAGGGCAGGTATGGTTAGGTTATATCCAACCATGAGGGTGTTGTTTACTGGTGTACAGCAACAGCTGACTGTGTTAATGCTGACAACATCCGAGGGACCCTGGTATGTGTACAACTGAGCTGGTTACAAACAGTGGTATTATTGCATTGCATAACACAATATGCAGCTGTATCTGTACATGGGTACTTTGCACAGCTGATGTAGGCCTAGGTACAGTCCACCAGTCTAGGGTTATCTGGTGGTCTAACATACTATGTCATACCACATATAGATGTGTGTTGGTAGTTTGGGAACAAGGTGGTGGATGTATATGAGGATACAACCTAGAATGCAGCATTTGCCACTGTCACCTGTACCTGACTCATCTGTGATGCGTTATGTCGGAATAGTGGTCTTTACATGTGAGTAGCCTTTATGAATATGTGCACACCACCACCAC